>NC_083414.1:77788442-78088442 GCF_020745735.1 Hemiscyllium ocellatum | reverse complement strand
ATTGGGACATTAGGCTGGGGGAAAGGATATTCAACTATTTTAATCTGAAGTAAAATAGGTTTCAAAACTCAGATGTTAACTGATTTATGAAGAATCTTTCCCAAGAACATAATGAATACTTTCGAGGCTAAAGACAAATCCTGTAAATATCCAACTCAGGAAAATGCATTGGTACAGAGTGAAATGGGAGAGATGTTTCATGTCTTTGTCTTTTCTTTTCTGGCCGACTCTGCACTGGATTATATCACCGGAAGGACGTTTTCACTCATTTCATGTTGTTCAGATTCCTGCAAATACGGACAGGTCATTAACGTAATCTAAATCTGAAAATTAATGGGTATATGCGATGTTATGATTAGGCTGGAGTTAACCTCTAATTAGGCTGAAAACGCAGCAAAGTAAGTTGCAATTTTCTTGATCAGCAGCGACCTCATTGATTGGCTGCTCAAATTGTGAATGGTAGTTTTTTTAAGACAATTTGAAGTGGAGCATTGATGGTGATTACCTTTGTTCTTTGTTCACCTTGTGACTGTTACTGTTATTGCTCATGTCATTGTTAGCGCCACAACTCTGCAGCATGTAAAATCTCAGCTGTGCATCTGGCCAGTGGTCCAGCCATTCGTATAGCTGGCTGCGGATTATGCGGGTGCAGGTTCAACTTTTGCTTGGCGCAAGTGCATTGTGGAGATTCAGCACACATCCAAACTTTTTTTTGTTACACTGATGAGGATAATATTTGAAATTTTCATCTCCACGAACGTAAATTCTTTTACTGGCTTCGAGCAGTTAAACATTACCAAGATCTATCAAAGTTAAAAATCACATAGCACCAGATTGTATCCAACAAGCATATTTGGAAGCACCAGTGTTCCGTGCACTGTTTCTTCATCAGGTGTTTGTCAACTGTTGGACTCTAATCTGGCTTTGTGTAATTTTTAAATTTGTCCACCCCAGTATACCAACATATCTAAGTCATGGGTACCATCTACACCACGAACGGTCAGCTAAAGTCCAGAAGATCGCGCATATTGACACACACATCAAGTTTTTGCAGAAAGACACCCACCTGATGAACGAGCGGCTCGCTGAAAGCTAGTGTTATCAAATAAACCTGCTGGACTATGCCCTGATACTGTGTAATTTTTACCTTTGTCTACCCAACTCAAACATTGGCACTTCCATATCATAGCGGACATCAGTCATGTCCCAGCGCTGTCAGAGAAGGCAATCTTGGAATAGCCTCACACATTGTTCATAAGGAACGTTGAATTTTCAGAAACCAACCCACTCGATCGCTGCAGCTCCTGTGTATGAAAAGCACAGAAAAGAAATAGCTGAGACTCGGTTTTTTCAGTTCTTTGAAACTCTTTGGGAAGTGGAATCAGAGGAAAATGAAGGATGAACTGCCCGACTGTTTAGAGAGAGGGAAGGCACTTTTCCCTTCATTCAAGGGCTGGGGTATTGACTGATCTGAGGCATTAAACAGATTCCTGGTAGAGCTGCGCTCTCTGCGTCACGAACCAGAAGTCCTGATTTCCTGAACGGTAATGAAACCCAGGCCACTCAGTTAAAGCGCCGAATATTAACCACTAGACTACCAGGGATGAGGACAGAAACAGTTGCACTGTTTCTTCATAACGTGGTTTTTGGAATTATGTCACTGCAGATATGTTTGCCCTCAAAAATGATTGAATTATCGTGTGTTTTCAGCTCAGAAATGGATCCCATCGTCCCACTTCCCAGTACTTGGTCTCTAACCTTGCAAACTCTGACGTTTCACGTGTTCATCTCAATGCTAATTTCTCTGGAACGTTTTAATCTCGTAAGACACAATAAATGGGATTGTAGTTTGAAATGGGAAAAATGTGTTCAGTCGGGGAGCTGAATCCCATTTTTATGCACAGACTGAAGCACGCAGACACGTTTCCCCAAGAGTGACACAGGCCTCGGGAGAAAACAAGCAGAAAGTAACATTTCACCCACTGGGCTGATATTGTCCCATTTCAGATTTCAACACCAGCAAAGAAAGGAAGCACTCAGCCCCTCCCGTCCCAGTGTTCCTTGCCCATTCTTTCCCCATCTCTCCCAAGTTGATACGATCTCATCTCGTTCTTGCTGCCAAACTGGACCACTGCTCACACCCGTTTTTCCTTTCCTGCTGAACCTTTTTCCGGGGGAATGAAACACAGGAATGGGCTATTTTAAGCACTTTTCTAGTTTACAGGACCAGTGTTATCACCACTGAGCCAGCACATTGCTAGCTCAGAGAGAATCTGAAATGCAACAGATGATTGGATAGCCTCAGTATTGTAAAACAACCATTAAGACCGGAATAGAGCCGAGGGGTCCATGCATAGACGGATGGCAAAATAGAATGACTAATCTCATGATGTCCAGGGTGGTGTTAACAGAAATCTTCCCTGGGATTATAGTGATGAGAATTCAATGCTTTCCCTGTCATGACTTGTTCAAGGTTAACGTTTGCAGTAATCAATATGAAATACTGCCTGACCTTTCGAATGAGGATGATGAAGAGCAGTAGTCCGAGTCACTTCTCTGTATGTTACAGGTCCACATCAGCAATGTCAGCTGCAATTGCCTGACGTTCAATCAGTTTAAATCAAGAATGGAGAGGGCGTCACAAAAATGGAAGGCGAATGGTGGTTTGTGAGAGTTAACTGCACTCCTATTGGAGCCAGGTTTAATGTAGATAATGAATATTATTTTTCCTGTTTACCTTGGTATACCGATCACTCCGGATCAATTATCTACATTGTCTGCCCTTTGTGGGATGTTCTTTGTACATTTCACCTCGGTTCAATGTTCTGGGGGTCCACGCATTTTTTAATTTGTCAAATTTTACTCAGGTCGGTTTTGCAGCTTCATATTAAGGCAAACTAGTTTAGGAACAGAAAAGGCACCATTCAGATCATCTGGTCTGGTCCGCTATTGAATGGTTTCATATCTGATCTAATAACCTTGAACTACACTTTCCTGCCTTTCCCCAAAACGCTTTATGTCTTTGCTGTTTGAAGATCTGCCGATCTCAGCCTGATTACATCGAATGACCTTTCCTCAACAGCCTTCTCGTACAAGAAAGTCCACTGATCCAGAACTGTCTGCGAGAATAAATGCTTCCTCAGCTCTGTTTTAATTGCGAGATCCGCATAATAATACGAAGTTAAATATCACACAACAACAGGTCATAGTCCAACAGGTTTAATTGGAAGCATCAGCTTTTGCAGAGCTGCTCTTTCATCAGGTGGTTGTGGAGTTCACAGTTGTAAGAAACAGAATTGATAACAAAAGTTTATAGCGTGATGTAACTGAAATTATATATTGAAAAATACCTTGATTACTTGTTAAGTCTTCCATCTGTTAAAACGACTATGTTAGGTTCACTTTGTTATGTGATTCGCAAAACTTTCTTTTAATAATTACATTCTCAGGTAAACTTTGACAATTAGTGTCAACCCAGATATGTTGAAGTTGTTAGTTCCTGTGTGCTGTGTCTGTGCCATAATGTTTAAACTGACGTTAATCGAAAAAAGACGCTGCAGGCAAGGATGTTTTGAGGCATGGTACATTGGTGAAACCGAGCAGAGGCTACAGCAACGGATGAATGGGCACTGTACATCGATCAACAGACAGGTGTGCCCCTTCCCGGTTGGAGAGCACATCAGCGGTCCAGGACATTCCACCTCGGAATTTCGGTTGACAATCCTCCAAGGTGGAATTCGGAGCAGGCAGCAGATAAAGGTGCCCGAACAGAGTCTGATAGCTAAGTTCGGTGCCCATGAGGATGGCCTCAACCGGGACATTTGGTTCATGTCATAATACAGGTGATCCCATTGCCCTATGTATACAGAGAGTCCCTCCTACACATAGACACACACACATATATACGTTTGTGGGGTGAATGTGTACTTGCAGAGTTACAATGCACTTTGTTCAAAAAATGCAAGAATCCATGCCAGCCTCTGTTCACTCATTTATTAACATGAAAATCAGCCTAAACATTATGGAACAGATAGCAGCACACGGCGGCTGACACCAATTGTTCAAGTTCACCTGAGAATGTAACTTTAACATTAAAAGTTATGCGCTTTACAAATGAAAGTAGTGAAGCTAACATGGGTTATTCTAACAGATGGGAGACGTAGCAAACTAACAAGGTATTTTTCAGTATATAATTTCAGTTAGATCACATTGTAAACTTGTGCTATAAATTCTGTGCTTTACAACAGTGTACTCCACAAACTCCTGACGAATGAGCACCAGTCGGAAAGCTCGTACATCCAATTAAACCTGTTGGAATATAACTTGGTGTTGTGTGATTTTCAAATTTGCCCACCCCAGTCCATAACCGGGATCTTCAAGTCATTTGATTCGAGGCACTCTGGTCGCAGAACCAACCTTTCTGCATCCAAGTTTTTAAATCCTTGAAAAAACCTGTATGTTTCAAATAGGATCATGTTTGTTATACTGAGTGAGAAGGCAAAGGCAACTGATTTCAGCATTTCTTCCCATTTGATTTCATCTCCGATATGAAATTCTCACTGACTCTGACAGAACTGCTATCTTTGCTGTTTTGTAATGTCAGGTACTCATGTTCAGTTTCAGATTTTCATTAGGAACAACAATTTTATTTCCCTGACAGCAAATCAACATTGGGAAATAGCAGTGAAAGAACTGAATTTCAGCACTTGCAAACCAAAGAAGACATATGCAATGCTTACAACTTTTCTTGGTGTCTTTGTTTTTGCCTTTTTTGTTCAGTTGAAAAATGACAGTCATTGAGTTTTTTAAAGCATGGCGAATGGCCATTCAACCTATTGCATCAGGATCAGTCATTAAACCTCTAGTTTATAAAAACAGCTTCAAGCACGTGACTCATCGCCTGGTGTGTTCTAACATTTCCAGTCTTCAGTTAAATCGTTATTCAGTTTCTTAAGGGCTTAAGTGGAACAAAAACACCTTTGTGACCTAACAGATCTGAAAGACAAATCTTTCTCAGAGCAGTTTGTCAGTTTTCTTCAAGATGCTGCCGAAAATGTTTCTGCACTCACATCTGAATTATTTTAGCCTGTTTCTTCTTCAGTTCCCTTCTTCTTTCTATTACTTGGTTTAGATTCCAATACAGACACAAGGTGCATGTTGCAGAAGTCACGTGTTTGTACTTTCAGTGACACTGTCTCAGCAGGAGCTACAGTCCTTCCCCACGCTGATTCAGACAGCACTGTCCTTCCTGTGACATGTCCCATGCAGAATGGAAGGACAGGCATTAATATGCAGTTGGGAACGGAGCGACAGTTTTAAAACATTTACACTGCCCCAGCGAGGAATTGAGCTCCTATCTCCCGCATAACTATTTCAACACGAACCACTGAACTACTGAGGAAAACAGTTGCAAAGGCGACCATTCAGCCGTTGTGATTCCATTTGTCAAAAACATCTGCTTTACGACCCGAAGCGTTTAACCCACAGACCTATAAGTATTGGCAGAACATATTTCCATCTGAATATTTCTGCCTCTCTGACCCTTACAGACATTCTGTTCCAAAATTCAACACCCGCCGGCCTATAACACTTTCCCACACATCTACTTTAACCTTTCTGTCTTTCTCAATCAATTTCTGGTCCCCTGTGATCAATCTCTCCGTCGATGGGAAACGCTTCTTTCAGTCTACCTTATCCATACCCCTCATTATTTTGTACATCTACCATGCCTTCTCACGAACTCCCCTGCACGGCGACAAACAATCTCAGCCTGTCCTGTCTCTCTTCATGACTGAAACTCTTCAGTCCAGACACTGTCCGAGTGAGTCTCTCCTCCACCTTTCCCAGTGCGATCTCATTCCTGGACTCACGTGAATTGCAGACAATAGTCCAGGTAGATCCGAATGAACCATTTTTACATTCTGTATCAGCATGCGGCGTGGCTCTGCAGCATTGCGGGTGGCCTTGCGATCTGGAGTCACATGGAGGTCAGACCAGTTAAGGATGTAGTGAAACAGATTGTTTTTTCAGACAACGGATTGAGCATATTCTTAATTCTCGCAACTAGTAACAGTGAGTGCAACGGCACAGACTGGACGGTATCAACGTGGAAGTATATGTTAGATTGTGCAATGCCTCAGTAAAATGGGGTATGGGATGGAAAAGAGAGTTCGGGGGAGTGGGAGGGGGAGACATCGTCGAGAACGTTTGGGTTAAATCCTGAGACATGAAATGCAGAAACATCAGAGAAGGTAATTCGATGGAAAGCACTTCAGAGAATATTATCATGAAAAAAGGATTGATTTCGTACCGTGTTTCACCAAAAGTACAACTTTGAGAGAACTAACAGCTATGTTGTGGATTCGAGCCGAGGACACTGCAATCACAACGCAGAATACGCAGTGCTAAATGGTTACAGTTCTCCACAGAGCACTTTTGCAAACTACAACCAGTATGGTAGCAGAGGAAATGTCAGGGAGAATGTACACTATCAGTCCTTAGAGACAGGCATGTGGGAAACTTTAATAGGATGAATCGTTAACTTTAACGTCCCCAGAGACTCTGGAGATTCCATGAATGAGAGTATTGGAGAATGGGATTAATGACATTTTCCAAACTCATGGAACAGCGCATGATATTGTTGAAATGTATGCTTCAATAGCATTATAGTTTAACATCGGGTACTTCATCACTTTGTCCACACATGGCAGTACTAACTGTTGCAGGCAATCACACATAATCCGAGTTCCAGACCCGGAATCGCAGAAGCTGTGTGAAACAGTCACGAAGATCCAATGGGAAATTGGGATGGAATGACGGGAGTTTCCGAGGTTAGGATTCCTCCTGGTCAAAAGCGGGATGGAACGGAATACTTGTCCCCATTTATAATATTATAGCCATAAGCAGTCCATGTTGCTGAGACAGCCGATTGGCGAATCTAAAGCGTGGCGAGACTTCAAATTTGGGGTGACCAGGTTCTAAAATTCATTTTCCTATTTGGATCAGTGTTTTTGACATTGGCAGTAGCAGCTGCTTTTGCTCGCATCAGCTCAGAATCAGCTTCTTGTTCCCAGTGAATGCTGCTATCTGGAGAAGCTGGTGTTGTGGTTATATAATAAACTAGTCATCCTTGGGGACTCAGACACGGAACTGGCAATGCTAAAGTTCGACGAATAAAACCTGGAATGAAAGCCTGACCTCAGGAACAGAGATCATGGCTTTAATTTCTTGCGATCCCATTCATGCATGTCCCCTATGCAGGGGATGCTACTATCTTTTCCCAATCCTGCCTACTTGTGACTCTAGCACCAGAATAACATAGCTGACCCTTCGTCTGAGAATGCCGATCGTGTGGCGAAGCAGGCAATTCGGCCCTTCCAGTCGACACCATCCCTCTGAAGCGCATCCTGTCAGACCCACACTCCATCCCTATTCTATTCCCCTACATTTCTCATGGCTAATCCCAGAAACCTGCACACCTTCAGACTGTGGGAGAAAACTCAAACAAGCAAAGAGAGAATTTGCAAACTGCACACAGTCATACGAGACATGGATTAATGATATTTTCCAAACTCATGGAACAGCGCATGATATTGTTGAAACGTATACTTCAGTAGCATTATATTTTAACATCGGGTACTTCATCACTTTGCCCACACATGGCAGTACTAAAATCCATGTCTCTCATGCAGTGAGATAGCAGCGAGTCAGGATGAACAACAAATGCTGTCCTGACCAGCGACATCCACACCCTGTTGGTATATCAGGAAGAATAAAAACACATTCACAACATGGACAACGGGACTTGCGTCTGCGTGGACATGATTTGAACCAATCGTCCCCCCTTGGGTAGATACAAGGACACCGATATCACAGAGAAACCAGGGCAATGCGAGATTCAATTGACTGCTGAAGTGGAAACTCATTTACTCAGTAAAACTGGGGACAGACTGTTCAACAGTCCCGTGTGTGGAAAGGGCTCAGTGAGCAAAAGAACCTCCAGAGTTACCAGCAAGATTACATATCCGAGAAGGAGATCAACTAAACTGTCAATGCTGCTGTTTATCACCACCATCTGTCAGTTTCATAGACTCAAAGTCATAGACTCACACAGCATGAAAACAGGCATTTCTCTCCAACCAGCTCATGCTGAACATCATGCCAAACTAAAAGATTCGCATTTGACCGCTCCTGTAACTGCTGAGGCTTAATAATGCCATCATGATATTATTACTGCATTGTTAATACGAATGTCCAGATATAATTCTGTGGACACGGGTTCAAATCCTGGCATGGCAGATGCTGGAATTTTATTTCAATAAATACCTAGAGCTGAAGAGTATAATGATGATGTTGAATCAGTTGTTTTAGATCTGATTCACTAATGCCTGTTAGCGAAGAAAACTGGCATACTTATCTAGTCTGGTTGGGATGTGATTCCAGATCTAAAATATCGTGGTTGATTCTGAACTGCTCTATGGGCAATAAATAATGGACTGGGCATGAATGAATGGCTTTTTAAAAATCCCACTGAAACATTCCAATTCATTTATCGATCCAAATATTCTGTAAATATTGTAAATGTCCTTTCATTAATCACTGCCTCAGAAAGTGAATTGCACACATGAATCATCCTCTGTTAAAAAAAGCCTCTCGTGCCTTGTTTTAAATCTCTCTCTTTTCACCTTAAACATTTCTCTTTCGTCTTGAAGTCCACCTCCTTGGAGAAAAGATAGTTACAGTTAACTCTATCTGAACTCTCAATAATCTATAAATTTCTATCAGGTCACCTTTCAACCTCCATTGCTCGAGTGAAAATATTCTCAGCCTATCTAGCCTTTCGTTATAACTCAAACCTTCCCCACGAGCAATACGCTGGTATACCTCTTCTGAACCTACTCCAGCTGAATAATTTCCTTGCGATTACTGGGCGACAAGAACTGGACGCAGTATTCCAGAAGACGCGTCTCCTAATGTCCTATTCAACGTCAACATAATGTACCAACTCCTACGCTCAAAGGACTGAGCAACGAAGGCAAAATGACATTTTTTTAAACCATTCTGTCTATATGTGTAACAAACTAAAAAGAATTATGTACCTGCATCTCCGGCCTCCGTGTTCCACAACACTATGCAACGTCCTGTCACTAAAATAGAAATTGGATTAGGCATTCACGAATTTTTGAAGGTGATTGCACAAGAGATCAAGTGGTCTCGAGGGGTTAGAGATACATTCTGTTCTTAACTGCAGGTGGGAATATAAGAGCAGGGAAGGGATGCTGGCACTTCAGCAACTGCCTGTTCAGAGAAGAGTCAGAGGACCGGCCACAAGTCTGGTCATTGCATTAGTCGTTTTATTTTCTGGGGAATGCTAAGATAAAGGATGGAGGGCTGAAATAGAATATTTGGCAGATCAAGTCTCGATCAGAACTCAATCAGATCTTCGCTGACAATGCTCCAAGCCAGGCTGACACGTTCTTTGGAGGGGAACATGCAGATGGAGTCATTCGATGCATACGTCCATTAGACAATAGAGCATACCTCAGTCTTACGTATAATCAAAGACCTAGCTTCCACAGTCTTAGCTGACAATGAATTCCATACATTCACCACTCCCTGGCTGAATAAGTGTCTCTTATTACAGGTCTCAAATGTCTTTCCTTTTCTCGAAGGCTGTGCCTTTCAGTTCTAGTCTCTACTTAAAATGGAAACCCCCACCCAGCATCCACTCTGTCCAGGCCATTCACGATTCTATAAGTACCAATTAGATTTCCTCTTATCCTTTCAAACTTCGTGGAGTATAGACCCAGAGTCCTCAAACGTTCCTCATGTGTCAAGCTTTTCATTCCTGGGAACATAATGGTGAATCACCTCTGAACACACCCCAGGACCAGTGCATCCTTCCTGAAATTTGAAGACCAAACGTACGCAGAGTAATCCAGATGTGGTCTGACCAGACCCCTTTCGAGGCTCAGAAGTGCATCCCTGCTTTTATATTCAAGTATTCCAAAAATAAATGTCATCATTGCAATTGTCTTCCTAACTACAGATTCGACCTGCAAGTTCATCTTGAGAGAATCCTAGGCTAAAACTCTCAAGTATCTTTGCACTCCAGACATGTGAACTTTCGCCCCATTTAGACAATAGTCCGTATCTTTATTCTTGCTACCAAAGTGCATAACCTCACACTTTCCCACATTTTGCTCCATCTGCCATGTAATTTCCGACGCGCCCTACATATCTATATCATTCTGCAGCATCCCCGCCTTCTCATTCTACCTGTCCTTCTATCTTTGCATTGTCTGCAAATTGGCACACATTGCCCTCGGGTGTTTTATCGAGATCGCTAATGGAGAAAATTAAAAGTTGTGATACCAACACAGCCTTGATGAACGCCACTTGTCACCAGCTGCCATCCTGACAAGGATCCTTTTGTTCCCAATCACTGCTTTCTGTCCTGCGAGCGCACCTTGCCTCGGACATCATGGGACCTTATCTTATTCATAAGCCTCCTGTGCGGCAAATATTAAAGGCCTTCATAAAGTACAGATACATAGCATCCATTGGCTCTCCTTGGTCTACCTTCCTCGTTACTTCCTCAAAGACGAAATCTTCCAGATTTGTCAAGCATGGCCTCCCCTTGATGAAACCATGCTGATTTTTGCCATATTTTGCCATACACTTACAAGTATTCAGAAATTTCATTCAACGCAATGGATTCAAGGACATTATCCACAAACAAGATTTGGCAGATTGGTCTGTAATTTTCAAGCTTTTGTGTTGTTTCTTTTTAAAATGGGGTGTCACGTTTGTGATTTTTTGGTCCTGATTCTAGCGATTCCTGAAAGTTTGCCTTAACGTATCCACTATTTTTTCAGTTGTTTACCTTATTACTCTGGAGGGTACTCCATCTGATCCAGATGATATATCCAACGTCAGGCCATGCAGTGTTTCTTGCACTTTCTCAGTCATAGTCACTAGACTCACATCTGTTCCCCCATTCTCTTGTATGTTTGTGTATAACTCATGTCTTCCACTGTGAAGACCGGCACAATGTAATTTTTCAGTTCCTCAATCATTTCCTTGTTCCCCACTACTGTCTGTCAATTGTCATTTTCTATTGGCCCATTGTGCACTTCTACCTCTCTTTTGCGTTTATATGAATAAAGAAACAACTGCAGTCTTCCTTTATATTAGTAGTTAGCTTACATTTAATCTTCTCCCTATTCATTTGCTTTGTTGTTGCTCTTTGTGGGTCTTTGTGAGCTTTCCAATCCTCTGATTACCCACTGCCCTTCGCTACATTATATGTTTTCTCTTTTGCTTTTATGCTATCGATGGCTTTCTCAGTCAGTCATGGTTGCCTCAACCACCCAGCACCATACCTCATTTTCCACAGGATGGGTCTCCGATGTGTCTGTTAAATTACGCTCAGACAGTCCTGCCATTGCATTTCCACTTTCCTGCTTACTAGCTAGGTTGCTTTCTCACCATCATCATCCAGCTTCTTCCCCATGCCTCTATAATTGCTTTTATTCAACTTTAGTACCATTACCTCTGATTATATATTCTCCCTCTCAAATTGCAGGGCAAATTCAATCATGTTATCATCACCGCATCCTAAGGGTTCTTTCATCTTCAGCTCCCTTGTCACGTCTGCCTCATTGAACAACCCTAAATCCAATATTGCCTGTTCACTCCTTGGCTCCACCAGAAGCTGCTCCAAAAATCCATCTCGTCGACATTCCACAATTCAATTGAATTGAATTTATTGTCACGTGCACTGAGGCACAGTGAAAAGCTTTATCTTGCGATCAATACAAGAAGATCTCAGTGTTAAGTAGCATAGATGTATAAATAATATGTAAACATGTACTAGGTTGGCCTTTGTGACTGTCCGGGCCGAGTTCACCACTTGCTGTAGACATCTCCGATATTGAATGGTACAGGTGCCAGACCAGGTAGTGATGCTTCCAGACATAATGCTTTCAATGGCGCACCTATAAAAGTTGGCTAATGTATTCGCAGTGGTGATTCAAGTGATCATCGATTTTTTTTTATTTCGAACACCTCTAGCAAGATACCATCATCAGACATATATCCCTCTTCAGTCCCTGTCCACCGTCCACAGGGACCATTCCCTGCAGAAAACTCTGTTGCACTCTGACTTCACTCCCAATACCTGAACCAACTGGCCCCATGCAGTCTTCCCTCTGCATCGCTGCTTTTGTGACACATAAATGCATAGAAACTAAAAACCCGAGCAGGAATAGGTTGTCCAGCCCTTCAAACCTACTCCGCCATTCAATGACATCATTGCTGATCTTTCTGAAGACTCAAATCCGCCCTCTCACTGTATCCCTTCTTTCCTTTATTGTTCAAAAGAAGTATCGCTCTTAGCTTTAAAAAAAATTATTGAACTAGCGTCATCTTCTTCGCTGCGTAATGGATTCCATATATGAACATCCGTCTGGGTGGAGAAGGTCCTTCTGAACTCAGTCATAAATCTGCTTCCTCTAATCCTGTGGCTATGCCCTCTTGTCCGAGTTTCACCCACAAGTAGAAGCATCCTTTATAATTCTCTCCATTCCATTCCGTTCAATGTTTTATGTTTCAGTAAGAGTCCCCTCTCATTTTTCTAAATTCCAAAGAAAATAATCCTAATGTATGCAGTCTCTCCTTATAGGCTAACCCCCTCAACCATGGAATCAACCCAGTGAATTTCCTCTGCACCCCTCCCCCCACCAGTCCCAGTATGTTCGTTCTCAAATAAGGGGACCAAAAGTGCACACAGTACACCAAGGATAGCCTCACCAGCATCTTGTACAGCTCCAACATAACATCTCTGTTTGAACCTTCATGAACCTACGTTACATCTGTTCAATTTCTATCGCGATGCCCTGCTATTTCTTCCTTGATAATACACTCAAGCATCTTCCCCACTGCAGAACTTAAGTGAACTGGTCAATAATTCCAATGTTTTATCCATCTCCCTTTTTAAACAGTGGTGTCACACTAGCAGTTTTCCAATCTGCTGGGACTGCCATGCACCCTCGTGAATTTGAAAATTGCCACTAGTGCACTTGCTGTTTCTCCCACCATCTCCTCCAATATCCTGAGATGTATTCCCTCATGGCCAGGTGACTTGTTCATCCTCAGCTCCATTAGCTTGCCTAACACTACCTCTTCCGTCATCATGTTTGTTTGCAGGTCCTCACCTACACGTGTCTCTTTGCCACTTACTGGCATGTTATTAGTATCCTCCACTGTGAAGACTGACACAAAATACCTGTTCAATGCCTATACAATTTCATAACATCACATAACTAAGTGCCCCTTCTCATCCTCAAAAGTACCATTAGTTTAGCCACTCTTTTTCCGTTTTATATTTTTATAGGAACTTTTGCGATTCGTCTTTGTATTCTTTAGTAGTTACTTTTCCTCATGTTTATCTTCAATGTTTTCTCAATCTTCCAGTTTCATGCTGTTCTTGGCCATTTGGTATGCCTTCTCTTTCACTTTGATAGCCTCCCTTATTTCCTCAGACACGCAGGGCAGATTTTCCTTTTCACTGGAATATACTATTACTGAGTAATTCTACAAAAAAATCTTTTATGGAAGTCCTCCACTGCTCGATATCTGTCCCAGCATATAACCTTTGTTTCCAGTCTACTTTAGCCAGGTGCTCTCTCGTTCTATTGTTGTGCCCCTGCACATGCACAGGACCCTGGTATTGGATTTTAACTTCACACTCCAAATCTGAATTCCAAGTTCTGCCATATTGTGATCACTAGTTCCAAGATGATCCCTAACTATGAGATCATTAATTATTTCTGTTCCAGTATGCAGGACCAGATCGAGGATTGCTGAATCTCTCGATGGTTCCATTGCATACTATTCAAGGAAACTATCATGGGTACACTCAACGAACTCCTCCTCAAATGTACTTTGACTGAGCAGCTTCGACAAAGCTACATGTAGATTATTATTTGCTGGCCTATAGACTGCACCTATCAGTGACTTTTTCTTCAGAGAATTTCTACTTTCCACGCAAATTAATTCAAATTCATTCTCCGTCGAACTTATAGCGTCTCTCCACATTGCCCTGATGTCAGCCTTGTATGACAGAGAGACACCACCTTCTTTACACTGCTGTCTGACCTTCCAAGTAATCTCGTACTCCTGAATATTGAACTCGCAATCGTGGCCATCCTTTTGACGTGTATCTCTAATATCTATGAAATCATTTTCATTCGTGTTGATTTGTGCCATTAGCTCTTCAACCATGTTACAAATGCGACGAGCATTCAGGTGAAGGGCCTTTTTGTTAGGTTTCTTGTCCTCATGATTTCTGTAATAATATCTGCTTTTGCTTCTTGTCAATCCTCACCTATCCATTGACGTATTCTCTCCTCTGTTTCCAATGGCCCAACACACCTGCCATGTGAAGCAACGCATGAACTGCACTTCACGCAATCCACTCTACTTCAATCACTACTAGCAAAGTGGTTTCCACTATTTTGGGAAACGAAGTTTGGACTGGGTGACCACACTGCAGAACATCCAAGTTTCGTCTTCAAGAAGACTTACAGCGAACCTTAGCGCATGTTGGAAGCACACCACCTCAGTTTCTATTTGGGAATTCTGCAGCCTTCCAGGCCACGTATCAATTTATTTTTTAGGGCCTGAACTCTCCCATGTCCTATCCCCCATCCCACACGCCAGGCCTTGTTGTCACATGGCCGTCCATAACTCACTACACATGGTTCGCCACTAACAGTCTCCATTAACATGTATTCACCCTGCCAGCCAAATCATCATCCATTCCATTGTCCAACTGTTCTTCTCTCTATTTGAACTCTATCCCTACCTATCATTAACTCCTTTGCCTCCCCCAATCCCCACTGCATCTTCTGCAAATAGACCAACGTTTTCCAAGCTATCGTCAGTTCAGAGTAATGATGACTGGAATCGAAATGTTAACTCTGATTTCTTTTCTTAGATGCTGAGTTTTTCCAGCACCATCTGGTTTTGGTCTGGTGAGAGTCGGATACAGTGAATGTTCGAGGAAGAATGACTGTGCATGGCCTGTTAGAAAATTGATACTGCGCAATGTTCCCCGACACAGAAGACAGAACTCTGTTCCTTTTGAAAAGTTCTCTTGTGGGTAGTTCTGAACACAAGGCGAGTAATCGGCATCAACTTCTTCGGCCAAGGAAGACAGCAATCATGTCTGCCTGTGTTCTCTCCTGCATGTGATGAACAGCAGAAAGAAAAGCCACCCTCATGTCAGATGTGAACGAATTGGACTCGACGCAGGAGGTGTTATCAAGTTATAGTTTTTTTTCAGATAGAGAACATTCAAACGCTTTCTCACTGTAACAGTGTGCCATTGCGTATCAAAGCTCAAGAGTATATAGGCGCAAAGGCTGAAAACATCGTTTTCCAGTTAAAATACGTGAATGTGTTCCCTCCAGTGTGACAGTACAGTTTTGTATAGTTGTAAATAGGATAACTTGATGAATCACTTAACACATTCAGCTGGCGAACAGCCCTTTTGTGGGAAGACATCTGTATAGAATGCAGGAAGACCCACTGAGAGGTTCTTAATCAGGTACATCTAGAGACTGAGACAATACTGGAGGTTTTGGGAGTCTTAAACGTGGACAAATCCCCAGCTCGGAGTGAAGTTATATCTCACGTTGCTCTGTGAGACAAACGAGCAATTTAAGAGGTTCGGACCAATGTTTCACATTCCTCTTTGGCCACAGGGAAGTTCGTCGAAGACTGAAGGACTACTACTGGGGTTCCACTTTTTAACAAGGCAGATAGAAACAAAGAAGGGAATTACACCCAAGTGAGTCTCACAGGAGTGGTCGGGAAACGTTCTTAGAAACCTCTGAATGAGAGAATTAATTACGACTTGTCCAGACAAGGTTTGATGAAGGAGTCAGCATGGTTTTCTCCGAGGAGGTGATACCTCACAGATCTGATTAAATGTTTTGAGGAAGTGATCAGATTTTTAAATGGGGGGAGTGAAATTGATGTACTGTATGTGGGTTTCAGCGAGATCCCACACGGGAGACTGACAACAACCCTGACCCACCACCCTCTGTCTCCCATTGTCATCCAATTGTGTATCCAGTTGGCTAGCTCTCCCTGATCCCTTGTGATCTACACTTATTGACCAATGTATAATGCTACACCATGACCAAGGGTTTGCTGAAGAAGGAAACAACGTCTGTTGCCCTGCCTTCATCTATTTTCTCGGTCACATCATGAGCAAACTCCAGTCAAGTTTGTGAGACATGTTTTCCCATGCACAAAGCCATGATGGCGGTCCGTAATGAGTCCTTATCTTTGCAAATGCTTGTAAGTCCTACCTCTTAGAATGACCGCCAACAACTGAACCACCCTGATGTCTGGTCATCAGTCTGTAGTTCCCTGGCTTCCTCTTGCAGTCTATCTTAATTAATGACACAACATTGTAATCATAGTCAGAGAGTCATACCGCACTGTTTGATTAACACGAACAATACTCTAACACTGATCTCCTACCACCTACCTGTTCCTAGATCATGTCCCTTCAAACCGTTCCTGTTCCTGTACTAATCCAAATATCGTTAAACATTGTAATAGTCCCCACATGCACCCCTTCCTTGGGAAGTTCTTTCCACACGCATCCCACTCTCTGTGTAACAATGTAACCCCATGTAATTTTTAAAAAATGTCTCTCCTCTAAACTTAAGAATGTCGTGCCTTGTCTTGAAACTCCCCTGCCCATGGGAAAATACAACTCCCATTAACTCTATCTATCCCCCTCATCATTTTATAAACTTCTATGAGGTCATCTGTCAACATTCAGGTTTCAATGAAAAAATACCAACCTATCCAGCGTTTCTTCATAACTGAAACCCTCCAATCCCATCCACATCCCAGTAAATCTCCTCTGAACCCTCTGTAGCTTAATAATATCCATCCTATAACTGGGTGATCCGAACTGGACATAGTATTCCAGAAGCGGACTCATCAAGGCCCTGTATAATCTCAATGCGACTTCCCAACTCCAAATCCAACTCCTGCAATCATAGCAACTGTGGCAAGCAAGTATTTTTCTTACCATCCTGTCCCTTCGTGTTGCAATCTTCAAAGAATTACGTACCTGAATCCTGAGTTCTACAACACACTCCCAAAGATGCTACCATTAATTGTATAAGCCCTGCCCGTGTTTGTTGTACCAAATGCATTCCCTCACATTTATTCAGATTGAACTCCATCTACAGTTTTTCAGCCATTCACGCATTTCATCAGGAGACCTTTGTAATCTCAGAAAACCTTATTCACAGTCCACAATGCCACCCTCCAGTCTATCAGCCTATCACATGCACTCTCTATGGTACAATATCTCTGCTCGGGGCCCGAAAGTTTTTTCAACAGCTTCCCACAATGTCCTGAGATACATTTTATCGCGTTCTTGGGATTTATCCACCTTTGTGTTTTAAAACCTCCAACACCTCCTCTTCTATAATGTGGAATTATTTCAAGACATTGAGTCATTGAGATGTATAGCACAGAAACAGATCCATCGGATCAACTCCTGCATGACGTATCTAGTCACATTTGCCAGAATTGTGCCAATAACCCTCTATACCCTTCCTACTCATACTCCCATCCACATGCCTTTTAAATGTATTTCTGTCACCCTCCACTATTTCCTCTGGCAGCTTATTCTATACACTCTGCAGGAACCAATTGTCCTTTAGGTCCCTTTAAAAAGTTCCTCTCGCATTTTAAAGCTATGTCCTGTCGGTTGGGAAACCCCAAGCCTGGGGAAAAGACCTTGCCTATTGACCTTATCGATGATGATTTTAAACAACTTTATCAGTTAACTTCTCAGCTTCCTATATTCAAGTGAATTCAGCCCCAGCTTGTTCAGCATTTCCCTGTAGCGCAAACCTACCAACTATGGCAACATTTTTTTCTGAACCCTTTCATGTTCCACAACTTCCTTCCTGTGGCATTGAAAACAGAATTGCTTACAGTATTCCAATAGTAATCGGGCCAAACACTTTTTAGTTCCCTGATCTCCCCAGTATTTATCCACGTTAAGTTCCAAAGTGAAATATTTGTTTAGAATCTTATAATTTCACACATCGTTGGCTGCATTAATCATTAAGGATACTGGTTTTGTCCCTTGCTCTTCTTTTGCTCTCAATACACTTGCAGAATCTCTTTCAATTCTCCCTAATTTTCTCTGCCAAAGCTATATCATGTCCCCTTTTTGCATTCCTGATTTCCATGTAAACTGTATTTCTACAGCCCGATGCTCTGAAGGGATTCCCTTGAGTCAGCCAGTTATATCTGACATGTGCCCCCTTTTTTCTTGACCAGAGCCTCGAAACTCAGCCAATGTTTCCTAATTCTGTCAGCATTGAGCTGCATACTAACAGGAATATGCTGGCGCTGAACGCTCCTTTTATCTCGGTTTTAAGATATTCCTACTTGCCAGACTTCCCTTTACCTGCAAATAGCCTCCCCATATCTAATTTAAAAGTTCCTGTCTAATACTGCCTTGCTCCATTGTATAACTTGAACTTGTGGACCAGATCTGTCCTGTTCCATTGCTATTTTCAAACTAATACAATTGTGGTGACTTTCCAAAGGGCTCCCCCACTAACACCTCAGTCCCGTTCCCGACCTTGCTTTCCAAGGGGAGGTCAGGTTTAGCCCCATTCTCCAGTGTGGCCATTTACATAATGACTGGGAGTTTTTGGAACACACTTAACAAATTCCTTCCATCCAAATGCTTAACTCAGTAGCAATCCCAGTCCAAGTTTGGAAAGGTTAAGATCCCCTGCACTTACAACCCTATTATTCTAACAGGTATCAGTTTGCTACGGTCGTACTGCAGCAATAGGCAATGGGAAATGAACGAGCACATTTGCTCGTTCATTTCCCATTGCCTATTGCTGCAGTACGACCGTAGCAAACTGATGACCAATTTCTATTTCTCAGTTCCACCAATATCGCTTAACTGAGCGATCCTGCATGAATACTCCCTCTAGGTACTGCTGGGACTTTTCCCCCAATCAAAACCACCAGCTCTCCTCCTGTTTTGCCTCCTGTTCTGTCCTTCCTGTAGCATCTGTCCCCTGGAACATTGAGCTGCTGGTCCTGTCGCTCCCTCAGCTGTGTTTCTGTAATACCTACAACATCCCAGTCCTATGTTCCCATCCATCCTCTGGGTTTATCTGCCTTACCTGTCCGGCTCTTTGCATTGAAATAAATGCAGTTTAATCCACCAGTTTTCCCTCATTGCCTGCTATGTTCTTGCCTGCCTTGTCTATTTATATTGCTCTCTTGAACATCTGTACCAGTCTCAAATTTCTTTCTGGCCTTACGATTGTTTGGGGTCCCACACACCTGCCAGATGAGTTTAAATCCTCTCGAGCAGCTCCAGCAACTCTCCCCACCAGGATATGGGTCCCCCTCCTGCTCCCAGTTCAGGTGTCTTCCCAACCCTGTCTACTTGTGCTGACACCTTCATACATTCAGACATTCAGGGACTTGTCCACCAAGGTCCATGTGTTTCTCAATACTCCAGGAGGACCTACAATTCATGACGGATATCGTTCACTTATTAAACTTCCAACAGTGATCAGAAGTAAACTCCATCTGCCTTTACTCTGCTCAGTTTATCATCTGATCAATATCAGACGACAGCCTGAGACCATGCTCCTCACTGTGGATAACACCCTCACCTTTCATGTCATCTGCAAACCTACTAATGATACCTCCTCCTTTCACATCTCTGATATTAATGTACATAATAACCAACAATGGCTCCTGCACAGATCCCTGTGGTATTCCCACTGGGCAAAAGATTCCAATCGTGAAAGACACCCTACACCAATTGTGGATACAATTTTCCAACTTGCCTTGGATCCCATGGGCTCTTCCCTTTTGGACCAGCCTTCCATGTGGGACCTTGTCAAAGATCTTAATAAATTCCGTGTAAACCACATCATCTGCACTGACCTCATGAATATCAGAGCACAATCCTCGACCAAGTCCATACAGATTATCCCTAATGTATTCCTGTCCTTTGGAATGTTGATTCATCGTGTCCCTCAGAATTGTTTCTAATTATTTGCCTCCCCAGCTGTCAGACTATCTGCTCCGTAATTACCTGGCCTATCCCTGCTGCTCTTGAACAAAGGAATCACATTAGCGATCTTCCAGTCGTTCAGCACTTCACCTGTGGCCAGCAAAGTATTAAATACGCCCACCAGGGCCCTAGCAATCTGCTCCCTTCCCTGTCATTACGGCCTGGGATATATTTTATTGTTACTGGGAATTTCTCCACCTTTTTGCCTGTGAATACATTTAACGCCTCCTTCTCATTGATCTTAACATGTTCCAGAACCTCACTGTCCTAACTGAAATCTCCGGCTACAATGTCTTTCTCCTAAGTGAATACAGATGGGAAGTATTCATTGAATACCTCACCTACTTCCTTTGTCTCCATGTACTGATTGTCCCTTTGGTTTCTAACAGCCCTCACTGTTTAGTTGGGGATCCTCTTAGTCTAACTGTACTTATTAAATATCTTGTGCCTTATCCTTAACATTATCTGCTAAGGATAATTTGTGACCATTGTTTACCTGTTCATATTTAAGGCCCCCACCACCACGCCCACCAACACCCCCGCTCCCTGTTTTCTATCTAATACCTTTGTTACCCATTATTGTTAGCGTTGTCCATTTTGCCTGAGTTTCCACAAGGTTGTGAACCATTGAATATTTATGTTCCACATTTTGTTCACCCTGTAACCACATCTCTCTGGTGTCTAAATCTCTGTCATCTGTGTTACAAATCCAGCTACCTTATTGAAGAGACTTTGTCTATGCAGAAAAAAAATCAGTACACTTTCCCACAATTTCCTATCAGAAACCAATTCACTAATGTAGAGTTTTAGTTAAACCTTATCCCATCCTGTTCCTTTCTGCTTGTCTTCAGCCACATCCCCCTGCTGTTCCGATGCATCACCTTTTCAATTTGGATTTGGAAAACACTTTGCTGTGGGTATGCCGTGCAGACCACGTGAGGATGTGCAGATGCCCATCTCGAAAGGACAAGTGCTTGGGTTTTTTGAACATCATCAACGGTCTCATACATGTTTATGGATTGTTAATTATAATATTTGAATTTATTGATTTCAAATTCCGCCATTTCAGACGGTGGGATTCAAACCCGTCTCCCCTGAACATTAGCTGAAATTTGGGATACATGCTCTAGCAATAATACCACTCGGCCATCACTTCGCCTGCTCACAGGTTGCTCATTCCTGACCGGTTATACCAGTGCATCATGAAGCAAAACCTGTTCTTTTGTCACAATTGTTTGATCCTGACACCTTCCTGAACTTTGGTGATATCACTCAGTATCTCTCCATGTGATCTCCCTCACTGTGTGGGTCTAATTGCTGCCTCTGACAGTGCCTCTCACTCTTGCAGCTACTCCAGATCCTGAGCCAGCAGAATTCTCCACTCCAGAGAGATGCAACAGCACAAGCCAGGGGTGGAGACTGGGATTTTCCAGATCTTTGTGGGACTCTGTGCCATTCTACATGTGTAACCTTCACTACATCAGTGTAATTTTCCGTTCTGTCTATTTGTCTGTCCCCTGTAGGTACTCAGGAAGTTCCTGACTCAACAGACTTCCCATCTGCTGGGTGTCTCGTCCATCACCACATTGAAGATTGTTGGTCAGCCAGAGAGACAAAGGGCAGGGAGATCTGGACCCTTCAATAAATCCTGCAGTGAGGTAAGATACCTCACAGTGCACAGTGCACAGAGCAGACAGCAATGAGAGGGCTACAAACATCGCTAACAGGACATGATATAGATACAGTCCTGGAACGGGAGCACAGTACAGACACACCTCTAGCTCAATCACCACCTCTACTTTAACTTACGTTGCACTGAGACAGCATAGAGAGTTCACAGTTATCAATCCAGGCCTGTGCTGTCTTAGTGAGTATCAATACAACAGAGAGGAATTCAGGCCTCCCACTGAAGGATGGGAATGCTGCCTGGGATCTTTCTGTTCTGTGTTCTCTCTCCAACACTGTACCTATGGTATGTCTTGTGGATCAGTTTCTTCAATAATTTTTAACTCCTAAAATCTTCCCTAGCGCTGTAACCTCCTTCTTTCCATATAGGCCTCCGCATATTTGAAACGTACCGCATTCCAGACTACCATCCCTGTGGCTGTAGCTTGCTTCAGTGTCTACAACATCCCTTATCTCAGTATTCTCCTCCTCTTTAACTGGGTACAGGGTCATACAGCAGGAAAACAGGACCTTCAGTCCAAGTCATCAATGCTGACCATTTTTCCAATACTGAATGAGGCGCATTTGCCTGTGTTTGGCCCATATCCCTTCAGACATTCCCCACTCCATGTACCTGCCTAAATTTCGTTTCCATGTCGCAATTGTTCTTGTTTTGCCCATGTGGCCCTGGCAGGTCGTTCCATCAATGCACCATCCTCAGCTCCCTCTATAATGTTCCCCCTCAGCTCCCTCTTTAAATCTTTGCTCTCCCACGTAATGATTATACTCTCTAGTTTTGGACTCACTTACCATTGGCTGTTCACCATTCTTACTCCCTGCATGGTTTTATAAACCTTTATAAGGTCACCCCTTATAAGCCTCCTCTGTCCAAGGGAAATATTGAAGACAATGTTACAAATATCTCCAACTCATGTATGAAAGTGCTGGCCAATGACGGCAAGTGTGCCAAATGCTGCTTTCCCCACCCTGTCCACCTGTGATGCCACTTCCAAGGAACAATGTCACTGCACCCCTTGGTCTCTCTCTGTTTGTCAACACTACCCAGGGCTGTACCATTAACTGTGTTCGTCCAAAACTCAATACCTGAATCAAAATCCATCTTTCATGCCTTGGTTCACTGGCCCAGTTGGTCGAGATCCCCTTTGATAACCGTACTCACTGCCCACTACGCCATTAACTTGATCATCCGCAAAATTACTAACAATGACTCTGATATTCTCAATCAAATTGTTTGTCGATGATGCACATCAGGAGACCCAGCCGCTATCCTTGTAGCGCACTGCTTGTCACAGGCCTCCAGTCTGAACAACAATCCTCTCCCACCACCCTCTGTCTCCTACTGTCAAGCCAATTTTGTATCCAGTTGGCTATCTTGCCTCGGATCTCATGTCATCTAATTATACAAACCAGTATTTCATGCTATATCCCATAAAAGGCCCTCCTGACGTTAGTGTAGACAATGTACAGTCACCACTTCAACAAAAGCAATCAAGTTAGTGAGACCTGACTTTGTACACACAAAGCCGTGCTGACTATCTGTCATCAATCCTTGCCTTTCCAAACACACACAATTCCTGTCTGGCAGAACCATTTCCACAACTTACCCACCACTGACATTGGACTACTTGGTCTTTAGTTCCCTGGGTTTCCATCGCAGTCTTTCTTAAATGATGGAACAAAACCATGTTGTTGTCAGAGCTGTGCAACATGGAAACTGACCCTTCAGTTGATACCAAACATAATCTCAAACTAAACTCATCCCAGCTGCCTGTTGCTGGCCCATATCCCTCCAAACCCTTTCCTATCCATGTACTTAACTAAATGTCTTTTAAACATTGTAATTGTGCCAACCTCTACCTCAGGAAGTTCATTCCATACCCAAACCATCCTCTGTGTAACAATTTCATCTTATATCCTTTTTTTAACATCTCTCTCTTCTAACCTTAAAAATATGTCCCGTCCACTTGAGACTCCCCCATCCGAAGAAAAAGGCAATGAGCATTAACTCTATCTATATCACAATTTTTTAAAAAACTTTTATAAGGTCACCTCTCAAGCTCTAGGCTCCACTGAAAAAACAAATCTGCGTATCCAGCGATTTTTCAGAACCCAAGCATTTCATACCCAGCAAGGTCTTGGTAAATTGCTTCTGAACACCCTTCAGGTTAATAATATTCTCCATATAACAAGGCGACCAGAAGAGTCCTCACCAATGTCCGTACAATACCATAATCACGTCCCAAATCCTCCACTCAATGGACTGAGCAATAGTCAGGCATGCCAAGCACTATCTTATCCAACCTGTGATGCAAACTTCAAGAATTATGTACCTGAACCCGGAGGTCCCTCTGCTCTAGAACACTAATCATCCCTAACATTAATTGTATAATATCTATCCTTGTTTGTATTACCAAGTGCACTACCTCACATTTATTCAGATTGAATTACCTCGACAGGTTTTCATCCCATTCACCCATCTCATCAAGATCTCTTTGTAACATTAGAAAACCTCCTTCACTGTCCACTAAACCACCCTCCAGCCTTCCAGCCCATCACACATGGCTGTCAATGGGACAAATACCCTTGCTCAATTTCTCAATACACTTCCTCATTTTCTTCCCTAGCATCCCACAATGTCCTGTGATACACTTAATCAGGTCCTGGGGCTTTCCATACCTTCGTGTTTTAAAACCACAAGCACCACCTCTTCTATAACATGCTCTTTTCAAGTCATAGAGATGTACAGCATGGAAATAGACCCTTCGGTCCAATTCATCCGTGCTGACCAGAAGGATTTAAATAAATTCATCCTATTTACCAGCATTTGGCCCATGTACCTCTGAACCCTTATTCATATACTCATCCAGATACCTTTTAAATGTTGTAATTGTATCAGTCTCTGTTACTTTCTGTCTCAGCTCATTCCATACACACATCACCATGTGCATGAAAAGGCTGTCCCTTCAGTCCCTTTTTAAACTTTCCCCTCTAACCTTAAACCTATGCCCTCTAGTTTTGGACGTCCCAACCCCTGGGAAAAGACATTGAATGTTTACCCAATCCATGCCCCTCATGTTTATATAAACCTCTTTAAGGTCTCTGCTCCAGGGAAAATAGCCACAGCGTATTCAGCAACAACCATGGCAACATCTTGTAAATCTTCTCTGAGCCCTTTCAATTTCACAACATCCTTCCTATAGCAGGGAGATTGGAATTACGGAGTACTCCAATTGTGGTCTAACGTATTACTCTTGTTCCCCGAGTTCCCCAGTCTTTGCCCACAGTACGTTCTGGAGTGAAACATTTGTTTAGGGTCTTAGCCATATCTGCTAATGAAAGCCAACACATCATACGCCTTCTTAACACCTTCTCAAATTGGGTGGTAACTTCAGGGACACAGGATCCCTCTGTTTGTGTACACTGCTAAGAATCCTGCCTTTACCCATGCAAGATTTTTCTGCAGAATCTTCCAATCTGAAAACATCCCAAACTTTGTAACTTGCTACAGTTGCTACAACACTCATAAACTGTGAAACCTCCTCAAATCCCTATATTCCTAATGCCTGCAAAATCCTCCAGTTCCAATATCCATCCTTAACTCTTGTAAATGTCATCGGCCTCCACTGCCCTTATGAGGAACATTGCAGAGGAGGGAAGAGTTGTAGAGGCCGGGCCATGTTACAGAGGTAGGAAGGGCTGCAGAACCTGGAGGATGGTACTATAGGAAGGGACGTGGATCCTGCAGGAGGTTAGAGGGACCAGGATTCATAGAACCTGCAGGATGGGATCAAGAATGGGTTGTGGAACATGAAGATTGTTATGATTTGAACCACAGATCATTTTTGATTGAACCATTCAGCCATTCTTAGAGTCAAAGAGATGTACAGCATGGAAACAGACCCTTCAGTCCAACCCGTCCATGCTGACCAGATATCCCAACCCAATCTAGTCCCACCAACCAGCATCTGGCCCATATTCTTGCAAACCCTTCCTATTCATATACCCATCCAGATGTCTTTGTATCAGCCTCCACCATTCCTCTGGCAGCTCATTCCATACACGTACCACCCTCTGCATTAAAAATACTGCCCCTTAGGTCTCTTATATCTTTCTCCTCTAACCAGAAACCTATGCCCTTCAATTCTGGACTCCCACACCTGAAGGGTAAAGACTTTGTCTCTGTAGCCTCTCCATGCCCGTCATGATTTTATAACCCTGTGTAAGTCGCCCCTAATAATTTTATAAACCTCTATAAGGCCACCCCTCAGCCTTCGATGCTCTGGGGAAAACAGCCCCAGTCTATTCAACCTCTCTCTATAGCTGAAACCCTCCAACCCTGACAGCATCCTTGTAAATCTTTTCTGAACCCTTTCAAGTTTCACAACATCTTTCCGATAGGGAGGTGACCGGAATTGCACACAATATTCCAAAGTAACCTAACCAATATCCTGTACAGCAACAACATGACCTGCCAACTCCTGTACTCAATACTCTGACCAATAAAAGGAAGTATACCAAATGTCTCCTTCACTATTCTACCTACCTGCAACTCTGCTTTCAAGGAGCAATGAACTGCACTCCAATATCTCTATGTTAAGCAACACTCTGTCAGACCTTACCATTAAGTGTATAAGTCCAGCAAAAATATGCTTTCGCAAAATGCAGCACCTCGCATTTATTTGACTTAAACTCCATCTGCCATTTCACAGCCCATTGGCCCATCTGATCAAGATTCCATTGTAATTGGAAGTAACCTCTTTCGCTGGCCGCTACACATCCAATTTTGTTGTCATCTGCAAACGTACTAACTATACCTCTTATGCTCACATCCAAATCATTTATCTAAACAATACAAAATATTGGAGCCAGCACCGATCCTTGTGGCACTCCAATGGTCACAGGCCTCCAGTTTGAAAACCCTTCCCCACCATTCTTTGTCTTCTACCTTTGAGACAGTTCTGCACGAATTGGCTAGTTCTCCCTGTATTCCGTGAGATCTAACCTTGCTAACCAGTCTCCAATGCGGAACTTTGTTGAACGCCTTACTGAAGTCCACATAGATCACATCCACTGCTCTGCCCTCATCAATCCTCTATGTTATTTCTTCAAAAAACTCAGTCAAGTTTGTGAGACATGATTTTCCACTCTCAAAGCAATGTTGACTATCCCGAATCAGTCCTTGCATTTCCTTGACCCTGCCTCATGCAAGTACATCCTGTCCTCACGATTTCCTCCAACAACGTGCCTACCGATGTCAGGGTCACCAGTCTATCGTTCCCTGGCTTTTGTTTACTGCCTTCCTTAAATAGTAGCAACACGATAGCCAACCTCCAGTCTTCTGGCTCTGATGTCCTGTTTCTATAGATCTTTACCGGAATGGCTGTGCACAGCTCTAGGTTCCCAGGCTGGGAGGTGGGAGTTCAGATGTGAATCTATTTGCCCATTCTCTCTGTGTGCCTGAGATTGACCTGGTGATACTCTGGTAGAAAGCACTCTCAATATATCCGGTAACATCCAGATCTACAGACTGACCACAGCTCACCTCATCAAAGCCTTCGTTTAGAATGTTCTTTATTTTAATATTTTTAAATGGCAGTTTTGTGAGCTGCAGGAATTGAGGAGTTGTCATATTTGAAAGAATGAAACTTTTATCGTTGACCCTGACCCATGCAACGGGGATTCGTGGATTCTGTTGTTCTCTGCAAACTATCACTCAGAGGATTGTATGACCAGGGAATCTGAGTGCGGATAGTCTTTGCTTGGTAGAGTGTCAATTTACAAGTTTATGTCAGCTAGGACACAGTGTTTCTGGACAATGTGCAACTACCTCACCGACTGGTTCAGGGGTGAGTGCACTGGGCCCTGAGCACCAGAAACTGGGAAACCTCATGCTGTTTGTATGTGGCAAAAGTAAGAATTGCAGATGCTGCAGATCAGAGTCTCGATTAGAGTGGTGCTGGAAAAGCACAGCAGGTCAGGCAGCATCCGAGGAGCGGGAAAATCGATGTTTTGCCCAATGTTGATGTTTCCGCTCCTCGGATGCTTCCTGACCTGCTGTGTTTTTCCAGCACCACTCTAACCTAGACTCAATTTGTATGTGGGGCGTGGCACCAGACTGGGTGAGAGCAGCTCCCTGAGTAAATGGCAGGTATGGAGCTTGGGTTCCTCCTGCTGTGTTTGACCTTGTGCCATATCGTTAGCTCCCTCTCATGAGTGAGTGTGTCATGTTCTCCAGTCCTGACAGTGTCCACTCGCTGGAAACCCTTCCAGCTGTTGAACATCTCCCTTCTCTCTCATTCCCTCCAGGCCTTCCAACCTGGCCATGGTCTTGTATCTCCTGCAATCCTAAACGACCAATGTTATTGCAATGCTTTCCTTTGAGCTGTGTGGGAACAAACCTGAGGTAGTTTTGGGACATTGGAAGAAAAAGATAACTTCCCCTTCCCCACCTTTGTCATAGAGTCTGCTTGTTTGTCTCTCTCCCATAAGGAGAAGGAACCATTCTTTCAGCATCCACCCTGTTCAGTCCCCTGAGGATCTGTACATTATAATGAGGACAACTCTCCTCCTGATGACCCTCAGTGGCACAGCACCGAAGTGACATGTTTATGTTCCCCGATTTTCTGCAATTGCTTCCTTTTGCTCTATCCCTCCGTCATTCTGAAACCTCCCCCAGTCTGGACAGTGCTCCAAATCACTAGGTACTGAGAATGCTCCAACCTCCTACCTCTGTAAATTCCTTACACTGCTTCAATCCTCGTTGTCTGTGAGAACCCCTCCAGCTTCTAAAGTCCTTGTAAATTATTACATCTCCTACAGCGCTCACCATCTCTGTATGCTCCAGTCACTACATTTCTCCGTGCATCTGTAAACCCCTCCAGCCCCTTCAAATCTGCCTATCTCTCCAAGGTCCCGCAGTTCCACAAAACATCCCTCTACGTGGAACTTCCGCCAGAGACCACGAGACTCCAGATCTCAATAATCCCCTGCGGTTCTCTCTATCTCTGTTCCCAGCTTCAGTCCCGACAACCCTACTTTCATATACAACATCATCAAGTCCCAGCAATCCTCCCAAACTGTGTAACCCCCAAAAGATGTTACAATTCTATCTCGATCACCAACTGCCTGCAGTGATTTGAAACTTTGGCAATTAGCGTCAGAGAATCATAGAGATGTACAGCATGGAAACAGACCCTTCGGTCCAACTTGTCCATGCCAATCCAGTCACACCAATCAGCACCAGGCCCATCTCCCTCTAAACCCCTCCTATTCATATACCCATCCAGATGCCGTTCAACTGTTGCAATTGTACCAGCCTCCTCCACTTCCTCTGACAGTTCACTCCAAAGGCGTACCATCCTCTGTGTGAAATATTTGCTCCTTAGCTCTCTTTTATATCTTTCCCCTCTCAACCTAAACCTATGCCCTATAGTTCTGGACTCACCAACCCCAGGGAAAAGACTTTGTCTATTTATCCCAATCATACCCCTCATAATTTTGTTAACCTCTGTAAGGTGTCCCCTCAGCTTCCGACGCTCCAGGGAATACAACCCCAGCTTGTTCAGCCTCTCCCTATAGCTCAAATCCTCCAACCTTGGCAACATTTTAGTAAATCATTTCTGAACCCTTCAAGCTTCACAATATCCTTCCGATAGGAAGGAGACCAGAATTGCACACAGTTTTCCAAACGTGACCTAACAATTTGCAGCAAGGCAGATGGAATGACAGCATTAACTGAAGAGAACAGATATGATCGAACTGTTATTGTGGAGGAGTGGCTGCACAGTGACCATGACAGCAATGTGATTATTGAGGGGTTTTAGGCATTTAGGCAGGATCAGTAAGAAACCAAACCATGTTCCGTTTTATTGTGAAGAAATTATGCAATCAGTGCTTTAGTGCGACAACCAATTTAGTCTGGGAATCAAAATATAGAGTTTTTTGAATCGACAGCCTCCAAATAGCAAGGGGGATCTGGAAGATCAAATCACAATCCATGCTTGTTGTTAAGTTGGATACAATAGATTCTTGGTGATAGTAGACAGAGGCATGTGGAGTGGTCAATTTCTGATTGGACGTCTGTGGCCAATGGTGTTTCACAAGGATCAGTGCTGCGATGTCTGTGTGTAATTTATATCTGTGATTCAGATGAAAAGGTCAGCAGTTTGATCAGTATTTTGCAGACGACATTTGGAAAGGCATGCAATGATTATGGATAGTTAGGGGAGAAATGGCAAACCGAATTTCATCGGGACAAGTGTGAGAGAGAAGTGTACTAATTGACTAATTGGAAACATTGATAAACAGATAACCTTGGATGCAAATCCGTAGATCTCTCAAAATAACAACACAGGAGGATGTGGTGGTAAAGGAGGAGTATGGTATGCTTACCTTCATTGGTCACAGTATTGAGTACAGACGTTTGCATGCCATGTTGTGACTGAGTGAAACTTCATTCGGCCATGTTTGGAATGTTGTGTGTCGTTCTCATCGCCACACTACAGGAAGGATGTGAAGGCTGTAACAGAGGTTTGGCAGAATGTTGCCTGGATGAGAATGTGTTTACTGTAAGGAGATTGGACGTAGCTGGTTTGTTTTGCGAGAATATTGGAGGCTGAGAAGTGACCTGGTACAGGTATATAGCATTAGGAGAGGCATGAATAGTGTGGATAGTTTGTCTCCTTCTTCCAATGTAGAAATATCAAATATTAGGGCGCCTCAGTTTAAGGTGAGAGTGAGAAGATTTAAGTGAGATGAATGAGGCCAATTTTCTTTACCGAGAGGGTGGAAGCTGCTCAGGAGGTGGGAGAGGTGGCAACGAGAGCAAAGTTTAGAAGAGGCATTTAGACAGAAACATGTACAGGCAGAGAATAGAGGGATATCACCCATGTGCAGGCAGATGGGATTAGTTTAGAATAGCATCATGTTCAGCACAGCCTTGGTGGGCCTAAGGGCCTATTTCTCTGCTGTACTGTTCTATTTTCTAACTTCATGGCATCTACCCTGTCAAAGCCCCTCAGAATCCTGGATGTTTCATTGAATTTCTCTCCCATTCTTCAAAATTCCAATAGGTTCAAGGCCAATCTACCCCACCTCTTCTCATTGAAAAATCCCACCATCTCCAGTATCAGCCAAGTGAACCTTCCCTGGCCTGCCTCCAATACAAGAACGTCTTTCCTTGGGACACTCATACTGCTCATTATAACCTAGGTGTGGTCTGACTTGTACCTTGCATCGTTTTAGCTAGACCTCCCTATTTTTAGACTCCATTCCCTTTGTAATAAATGGCAGCATTTGATTTGCCTTCTCTATGACCTGCTGATCCGTAAGCTCCCTTTTTCAGATTGATCCACAAGGATTCCCAAAACCCTTTGTGTATTCAGTCTGAAAACAAATGGTGTTAGCCTGACAGTAAGTCAGGAACATGCTGGAATGTGTTATAAAGGATATGACAATAAATGTTAACTAGATACTTGGAAACAATGGGAGATGTATGATTTTATAAAAGGGATTCTATATTTTGGTGTCACCTTAAATGGCAGAATAGATTAGTGTGGGGGAGGTTAGTTGCGATAGCGGGATATTTGAAATTTCAGAAGCATTTTGACAAGTTTCAACAAGGGCTAAAAATTAGCTCGGGATAGAATAGGGCCCCTGAAAGGTCAATTAAGCTGTCTATGTGGAATCACTGCTGATGGAGGAGATACTGAACAAGTATTTTGCGTTAGGATTTACTTTGGAAAAAGAGATGGAAGCTCGGGACCTTGGGAAAATACATAGTGATGTCTTGAACAGAGGTTACATTGGAGAACAGGAGGTGCTGGATGTCTAAACATGCAAAACGTTAAATAAAACCTTGGGACATGATCAGATATATCCCAGTCCCTCGTGACATGCTAGCGAGGAAACGACCAGGTCCCTTGCAGAGATGTTTGCGTCATCGACAGCCACTACAGACCAGTGAGATGGTAGAGGTGGGTAAGTTGTTGGAGGCGATTTTGAGAGAAAGGACCATCATGCATTTGGAAAAGCAAGGACAGATTAACGATCATCAGCATGGCTTTGTGTATGGGAAATCATGCCTCAAACCTGAGTGTGGAGGTAGTCAAGTGACAGATCAAAGCAGAGCAGTAAATGATGTTCACAGTAACTTTAGCAAGGCCTTTGACAAGGTTCTGCATGGCAGACTGGTTAATAAGTTTAGATCACACATAACCAGAGAGCACTCACCAATTGGATACAAAACAGGATTGACGGTAGGAGACAGAGGGTGTTCATAGAGGGTTGCTGTTCAAACTGCAGGCCTGTGACCAACGGTGTAACATAGGGTTCGGTGCTGGGTCACTGTTGTGCATCATTTACATAAACAGTTTGGATGAGAATATAGGAGTCATGGTTAGCAAGTGTGTGAGTGACACTGAAATCAGTGGTAAGGTGGGCAGTGAAGAGGGTTATCCAAGAGTACAACGGAATTAACCATACTGCTGGCTCAGTGAGGTGAGGAATAACAATTGGAGAAATGCACAATGTTGCATTCTGGTAAAGTAGACCAGGGCTGGACTTGTACAGTTAATGTGCAGGCGCTGGGTAGTGTTGCCAATCAGTGACCCAGGGATGCAGGTACACAGTTCTTTGAAAGTAGCATCGCAGGTAGACAGGCTGGTGAATCAGGCATTTGGTGGTTAACTTCATTGGTCAGAGCATTGAGAATAGGAGTTGGGATGTCAGGTTGTATCTGTACTGGACATTCATGAGGTCACCATATAAACATTTTTGATTATCTGGAAAAAACTCATCTTGTTCACGTATGTCCTTTAGGGAAGGACATCTGACATTCTTACCTGGTCTGGCCTATATGTGACTCCAGACCCACAGCAATATGGCTGACTCTGAGCTGCCTCTGGGCAATTAGCAGGAGGGCAATGTATGCTGGTCCACCTGGTGACACCCTCAGGTGTGAATGAATCAATGAAAAATACATATGTCCATCCCTACCTCTGCAAACAGCCCGAGCTGCTGCAATCCGCACTGGCTTTGTAACATTGTTCAGGCCTTTGCCCCTTCTGTAACACTCTCACCACCTCCAGCACTTTCAATTCTCCCTGTTCCGATCTTCTGATGAAATGCTGCCAACGTTTCCTCTTCCTACTGCACTACTCCTGCTAGGACAATCCCTGACAATCTCTTTAATAAATGCTTCTACATTTCTAAACTTTGGCTTCTTCAGAATTGATAGTTTTTTTTCATCTCTTAATCAAATCTGGTAACTCCTGGGAATTACTGGGTCAAAATCGTCCGAAGTGGAGGAGGAGCACTGGGACAGTATCAAGTACCTCGAGACTTGTTGGGAAAAAGGGGAATCCAAGAGAAAACAGCACAAGGAGCATGTTGCCACAACAACGCCGCACCCACCCGCTTCCCTCGGCAACCTGTTACCCCCAAGTGTAACAGAATCTATGGGAGGCCACATTGGTCTTTACAGCCACCTACAGACTTCCCCTGAGAGTGGGAGAGAGTCAGCCTCGTCTGTGACCCATCACCAACGAGATGAAGCGATAGGAAGGCTGAATTCCCTCTCAATTAGCCCAGTGCCTTTGTTACAAATTCCAATAACTCCCTGTTAATGCAGTGTCTAATAATGTAATGCTGTAAAGGGGCTTTAACAATGTCCTTCCACTTTTATGTTCTGACCCTTATTACCCAGAATTTGGTTTCCCCTTGCTTGATAATCTGAGGCCACATATTTTGCTGGTAATCCCATTGTTATCTATAACAGTGGGAGTTCCCCATCCTGCTTCCTATTCTGTCTGGCTTTCCACAATGTTGTTTGACCTCAAATATTAATGATTCACCTTTTTTGTTCACCCTGTGAAAATGTCACCCTGATTGTGATTAGACAAATCACAGTTACACGTGCATGTAACTTATTGCAAATACTTCATGCATTCCAATAAAGAAACAACAATTTACTTTTTTTAATCACAATTTCCATCACAAACCTATTTGCTGATGTACAATTTCAGTTAAACGCAGTCCCTTCCTGCTTTTCTTAAGCCGCATCTCATGGTGTTCCAATATTTCAACCTTTCTCTTTGGACTTGGGAATTTCCTTTCACCTATGCCGTGTCCCTCCTCATCTGTGTCAGTTTAAAGCAACCTGCATCATCCTGGTCATATGATTGACAAGGACATTGGCCCTAACACCATACCAGTGGAGCCCATCCCAATATAATGGCTGACTCCACCATGTCTTCTGACACCATTGTGTAATCCTGACACCTTCCTGTACTCTGGTGATATCACTCAGTCTCTCTCCATGTGGTACCCCTCGCTGTGTGGGTCTATTTGCTGCCTCTGTCGGTGTTTCTGATCTTACTGCTGGTCTGAGATCCTGAGTCAACAGAATTGTCCACTCCAGAGAGATGCAGCAGCGCAGGCCAGAGACGGAGACTGGGACTTTCGTGATCTCTGATGGACTCTGTGCCACTTTGCACAAGTTATCCTCACTGCATCAGTCTAATTTCCCATTCTGTCTGTTTCTCAGCCTCATGCAGGTAATCAGGATAATCCGAATTCCTGTCTCACCCATCACCTCATTGAAGACGCTTGGTCATCCAGAGAGAGATGGAGAGGGAGACCTAGAGCCTTCAGTAAAACCTGCAGCGGGTAAGACCACTCACAGTAAACAGCACAGGGTGGAGTTAATGGCCCTCTGTATTCAGACCCGGAAGACAGGACCTAGATACACAGCTATGCAAGGGGCAGCAGCATTCTAGGCTTCATTTCGATCACCTTGTGAGGGTGCTGCTCTCATCATTGCTGTATTGGACCTCAATGCGAGAGCACGGGGATCGCAGGCGTCAGTCCTGGTCCATGCTGTGTTAGTTATCTCTGTAATATCCTCCAATCCCGATAATCCTTCCTCTGTTTGGAATCTCCTGTAGTCCACACCATTCTCTCTGTCATTGTGAGGTTCTCTAACCCCTAATGCCCTACTCCCGAACCTTCTTCAGTAGATAATAATTTCCTTCATCCCTGTACACCCAGACAGTCCTGTCTATCCCTGTAAGCTCTTCCTACCAATACCACCCTCCATATCAATGTATTTGTCTTTAACCTTTCCATTGGTCACTACCTATGTAATCTTCTCCAGCTCCTACATCCCTTCGTTAGCTGTGAAAGATTTTTAATCTCCTTATCTTTTTCCAATTCTTCGATCTGAATTGTTTTAAATTTCACACTCATTCCTGATCCCACACCCCTCCTGACCATGGGAACCTCTTCCAATTTGTGCGACCCTCCCCATCTGTGTAACTGTCTCCTACCCAGTAACCCAGCATTCTCCATTGCCTTTCTATCTCTGTAGTCTCCAGAAGCTAGAAACCGCCTTATATCTGTAAAGGTGTTCAGTCACCAGAACCTTCCATATCTCTGTTATTATATACAATACTATCATACTGAAACACACTCCTGTCTGTACCGCTCAATCTGCCCCCCCAACATCCATCCCTATCCCTACCTCCAGAATCTAATCCAGCTCCCTCTATCCCTGTAAATTCCTCCAATCCCCAAACCCCTTTGTCCCACTGACATTCTTGACCAGATGTAACTCTGTTTAACTCTAACATCCTCGAGTCCCTGTAAGCCTCCCTATCTCTGTAACCTCTCCCCATCTGTTCAACCCTCCACTACTGAGAAATGACTCCCTGCATCCGCCATAAGGCAGATGGAATGACAATGAACAGATATGATGGAACTGTCATTCCAGAGATGTAGATGCAGAATGACTGTCACTGGGAAGGGAATATTGAAGGGTTGTTGGGATAGAATCATAGAGTCAGTGAGATGTAGAGCATGGAAACAGATATTTCAGTACAACCCATCCATGCCGACCAAATATCCCAACCCAATCTAGTCCCAAGAGACAAACTAGGCAAAAAATTAACAAGTTGTGAAGAAAGGATGAGGTTAGTGCATTAATGAGAGAGCCACATGGAACTGAAGATCAAAATTTGTAGTCTATTTGAGTGGAGCTGAGAATAAACAAGGAGTAGCAGCCATTAGCAGGAATTATTTTATAGGCACCAGACAGTGATGGTAATGTCAATATGGTTACAGTCAGGACACTGAATGTACTTGTAGCAAGGGCAGTACAGTAACTGTGTGCGACAGTGGTCTCCATCCCGACTGGATAACTAATGAGTATCAGGGCTGTAATGGATGGAATCCTGGATTGGATACGAGATGGTTTTCTGTAACATCACATCAAGGAGCCATCAACAAAATTGTCTACTGCAGATCAAATGCTGTGTAATAATAAGAATCTAAAAATCCCATTTTAAAGGAGTTTTGTGAGCAGAGACCCATAATGTTATGCAGGACTTATTGAGTTCGGACCATGAGATGTCGGAGAGGAATTAGGCCATTTGACCCATTGATTATGCTCTGCCCTTCAATCAGATCATGGCTGACCTGATGATCTTTAACTCTAATTTCCTGCCTTCTCCACAAAACCCTTGTTTCCCTGATTCATTAAAACCTCACCATTTCTGCTGTAAATATTCTTAATGACCCAGCCTTGGCAACCCCCTGCAGTCAGGAATTCCCACAGAGTCACTACCCTCTGAATGAAGACATTCCTCCTCATCTCCATCTTCAATGGGTGAGCCCTTGCTGGGGTTTTCTGCCGTCTGGTTACAGATTCTCACACAATTGAAATGAAAGGAATTGACAAATATAATTATTGCCGGCGACATGAAAATTGGTGGTGTTGTGGTGAATGAGCAAGGAGATCCAAGATTGCAGGAGGTTACTGATCAGTTGGAAAAATGTGCAGAGGAATGGCAAAATGAGTTTAATCTGGACAAGTGTGAGTTCATGTCAAAGTCAAGAAGAAATTTCGCATCCTGCGGGACATGGATATACAGAAGGATTTTCGTGCAAGTCAGTAACTCCCTGAAAATGGCAACAGAAGTGTTTCAGATGGGAAGGAAAGCAAATGGAACACTGGCCTTCATCAGTCACAACGTTATGTATAGGGGTTTGCATCTGATGTTGTGATTCTATGAGATGTTTGTTTGGCCACATTTGGAGAACTGTGTGCAGTTCTCATCCCCACCCAATAGGGAGGGTGGGGAGGCTTTGGAGAGGGTACAAAAGGGGTTTATCAGCACATTGCCTGTGTTATTAGGTGTAAGAGGAAATTTAAACAAAGTTGGATTGTTTTGTGAGATTATCAGAGGATGACAGTTGACCAGGTACAGGAACAAACATTGGGAGAGGAACAGATAATATGGATAGTCAGAATCTCTTTTCCAATGTCTCAGCATTAAATACTAGAGCGCTAGGTTTAAGGTGAGAAAGAGAAAGTTTAAATGCGATGTGTGAGGCAAGTTTATTTTTTACATAGAGAGTGGAAGTTATCGAGGGAGGTGGTGGAAGCAAAAATGTGAGCAAAGTTTGAAGTGGCAGTTAGACAGAAACATGAACAGGCAGACAATAGAGGGATATGGACCATGTGCAGGAGATGGTATGAGTTAGAATAATATCATGGAAAGTATAGACATGGTGGGCCGAATGGCCTGTTGCTGTGCTCTATTTTTCTATTTTGTAACTTCTTAGCATCTGCCTGATCAAAGACCCTCAGAATATTGGATGTTTCATTCCATTTCTCTCTCATTGTCTGAACTTCAATGTGTTCAACCTCAAACTACTCCACCTCTTCTCATTGGAAAATCCCTCCATTCTCAGGATCAGTCGAACCCCTAGTCGACCTGCCTCCAGTGCAAGAATATCTTTCCTTCGGGCAGTCACACTGTTCATAATATTCTAGGACTGACTGGTATCTTGCAGCATTTTAGCAATATCTCCCTAGTTTTTAAACTCCATTCCCTTTGTAATAAATAGCAGCATTTGATTTGCCTTCTCTATTGCGTGATGACCCTGTAAGCTCCCTTTTTCAGATTGATAAACAAGAACTCCCACAACGTGCTTCCAGTCTGAAACCAAGCAGTCTTGGCCTGACTGTAAATCAGGAGCGTGCTGAAATGAGTGAGAAAGGATAGGTCAATAAAAAATAACTGGACCTTTACAAACACATTTCATAAAGGAGAATATGTTTTTGAGCCTGTTGGGTTTAATGTATTGGTGTGAACATAAATAGCAGAGTTGTAAGTGTGGAGGAGGGGTGTAGTGGAAAGGGGAAATGGTGTGTTTGATTTTGAGAAGGCTTTATGCAAGTTTCAATAAGGGCTAAAGAATAACTTGGTAGAGAATAGGGCCCCTTAAAGATCAATAAGGTCACCGATGTGTGGCACGAGAGGAGATGGGTCAGATATTAGACAAAATAGTCTTGTCAATATTTACTGTGGAGTAAGACATGGAAGCTCGGGAACTTGGGGAAATAAATAGTGATGTCTTGGAACGAATCCTCACCAAAGAAGAGAAAGTGCTGGAATCTTGAAACAAATAAAGATCAATCAATCCTCAGTAGCTCATAAGGTCCATCCTCGAATATTGTGGGAAGCTAGGCAAGAGATTGCAGTGTCCCTAACAGAGATATTTATATTCTCAACAGAACCCGTGAGGTACCGGAAGACAGGAGGGTGGCTAATGCTGTTGCATCACTTAAGGGCTGCAGGGAAAAGCCAGAAAATTACAGCCAAGTGGGTCCAGTGATGGGGAAGTTGTTGGAGGAGATTCTGAGAGAAAGGAGCTACGTATATTTGGAAAGGCAAGGGCTGATTAGAGATAGTCAGCATGGCTTTGTGAGTGGGAAACCATATTTCACAAACCAGATTTACTCTTTGAGGAGGTGGCCAAGAGATAGGTGAAGGCAGAGCAGTCAACGTTGCCTACATGGACTTTAGCATCTAGTCAAGAGGAAGAAGGAAACTTCCAGAAGGTTGAGGAAGCAATGGTCAGACAGGTTTCTAGAGGGTAACATGGAACAGCACGATGGTCCAGTGGTTAGCACTGCTACCTCACAGCACCACACACTCCATTTCGATTCCAGCCTCAGGCGACTGTCTGTGGGGAGTTTGCACATTCTCCCCGTGTCTACGTGGGTTTCCTCCAGGTGCTCTGGTTTCCCCCACAGCCCAAGAATTTGCATGTTAGGTGACTCAGCCATGTTAAATTACCCATAGTGTTCAGGGGTGTGTAGGTTTGGTGCATTGGTCGGGGCAAATGGAGAGAATTAGTTTGGGGGTGTGGTTCTGGCTGGGGTACAGTTTGGAGGGTTGATATAGAGGTATTGGGTCAAATGGCCTGTTTCCACACTGTAGGGATTCTCTGAAGGTAGCCAGGAAGAAACTGCGGAATGGACTTCGGACAACTAGAAGGGGGCATGAGAAAGCTTTGTTGGTAAGGATTAAGGAAAGCCATGAGGCATTCTCCACTTACGTTAGGAACAAGAGCAAGGCCAGTATGCGGGGAGGGCCGGTCCGGGATAGTGGAGGAACTTGTGCCTGACATCGGAGGAGGTAAGGGAGGTCCTTAATGAATACAATGCTTCAGTATTCACTACTGAGAGGGACCTTGTCATTTGTGAGGACAGCGTGAAACAGGCTGATATACGTGAACAGGTGGATGTTAAGGAGGATGTGCTGAGAATTTTGTAAAGATAGATAAGTCACTGAGCCAGATTGGGTGCATCCAAAGTTCCTGCACGAAGAGAGGGAATAGATTGCTATGCACTTGGCAATGACCTTTGCATCCTCACTGTCCACTGGAGTCTTACCAGATGATTAGAGGCTTTTCTCATTGGAGTGAAGAAGGGTGAGAGGCACAGAGAGAGGGAATAGTGAGAGACATTTTTTGCCCTGACATAAATAGCTATTACAAGGGGGTATAATATTCGGGTGATTAGCGGATGGTTAAGGGGAGATTTCAGAGGTAGGTTCATTACATAGAGTGGTGGCTGAGTGGAATGCACTGCCAGTGGTGGCAGTAAAATTAGATGTATTAGGGATATTTAATATACTTCTGGGTAGACACATGATGATTATAAAATGAAGAGTATGTAGGTTAGCTGGATTTTACGTTTGAAAAAACGATTGGCATGACATCATGGCCGAAGGGTCTTGTGCTATACTGTTCTGTGTCTGTATGGTAAACTGGGTAATAAGTTCAGATCAATGCAAAAGGATATGGCATTCAGGAGGAGCGAGGGAACTGGATACACAATTAGCTTGATATAGGAGACAGAGGGTGATGGGAGACATGTTGTTTTTCTGACTGGATGCATGTGACCAGCGGTGTAGTGGGCCCACTGTTGTTTGTCATTTGGATAAATGGTTTGGATGGGAATATTGGTTTCCTGGTAAGTAAGGGTGACACTGAAATTGGTGGTAAACTGGACAGGGAAGAAGATTATTGATGATAAAACAGGAAGAACAGTCCTGCTGATGAGCAGTCCTGCTGATGAACAGTACTGCTGACGAACAGTATTGGCATGACAGGGTGATTGTAGGCTGAAGAATAGCAGATGGAGTTTAATTAGATAAATGCGAAATGTTCCATTTTGGTGAAACAAACCAGGATGGGACTTGTACAGTTAATGTTCGGGCCCTGGGTCGTGTTGTTAGTCAGAGACCCAGGGATGCAGGTACACAGTTCTTTGAATGTGGTGTCACAGGTAGACAGGCTAGTGAAGCAGGCGATTGGGATTGTTACCTTCATTGGTCGGAGCATTGAGAGTAGGATTTGGGATGTCATGGTGTGGCCACCATGAAACCATTGTTGATCAGTAGGAAGAATTGATCTGGTTCACTTTCTTCCTTTAGTCTGGAACACCTAACATTCTAACATGCTGTGGCCGACATGTGAATCCAGACACACAACAGTATGGCTGACTCTGAGCGACCCTCTGAGTAATTAGCAGTGGGGCAAAGATTCCTTGCCCAATCAGTGACACCTTCATCCCATGAATGAATAAACGAAAGAACATAACTTGCAAGGTTTGTGATGATTTGTAGCTCAGGTTAAGGTTTAGGATGTAGGTTTGCTCGCTTCACTTGGAGGTCCCCTCTGATGATGTTACCTAGCCAGGTAATGAAACATCTGGATATCAAGCCTACAGTTCAGCGAGCAAACCTACACCCTAAAGTACATACCTTCCTTTCCTAACTCTGCAAACCCCTCCCTGTGCAGCAATCCGTACTGGCTTTGTAACACCGTTCAGGTCCTGACCACTCTCAACACCACCAGCACCTTCACCTTTCCCTGTTCCTATCTTGTCAATGATTCCCCTTCCCACTGCCCTCCTGCTAGCAGACCCTTTGCAATCCTTTTAAAACTTATTCCTAAAACACACTCTCACTTCAGGATTTTAAGTAATTTTTAGTGATCTTCTCAGTCTGATAATCTAATATGATTCATTTGTCCTGAGTGAGGGACAGATGGGAATTTCTTGCTGAGGTTTTGTCTGTTTCAATGGAATGTCCTTTTGTTGAGTGTTTTACACTGCTCCTTCAAATGTTTTCCACTGCTCATTTACGCACTCACGTTTCAGTCTGTTTAGCCTGTTTACCTTGGTCACTTCTCCTCTCAAACTCATGTCATTGGCTATTTTTGTTTCTCGTTGTAGCTTGTTCTTTCTGTGAGTCACTTTAAAACTTATATTTCTTTTAACTACACTTTACCCAAATATACCAGAGGGTTTCCCCAGGTGACATTGCTTATTCACTAGGTTTCATCACACAACAGTCGGTCTGAGGTAGTTATGTCCCTAGCCAGTTGCACAATGTGTTTTTCAAAGATACACAGAAAAAAAAATCTCCGCACTCCCTACCAATATCACTGTTATCATTGTGATTATCCCAGATTATTGAATATTGAAGTTTCCGAAAATTATCACAATGTGTTTATTTTTTTTAAATTCCAATGAGTTCCTGTTTAATGCAGTGATGAGCAATGAAGTGCCTAAAACTGTTCTGCTGCTTGTGTCCTTGGCCAGTAGTAGCCAGAATTTACATTCAGACTCACTCTACTTCATGATCTGAGGTCAAATGATTTTCACTGTAAGGCCTTTGTTACCCATTATTGTTAACGTTGTCCATTTGCCTGAATTTGCACAAGATTATGAACCATTGAATATTTATGTTCACCCTGTAACCATGTCTCTCTGGTGTCTAAATCCCATTTATCTCTGTGTCACAAATCCATCTAAGTTATTGATGAGACGTTGTCCATTAGACAAAAACACATAGTTTACTTTTTGCCACAATTTCCTGTCACAGCCCAATTTGCTGATGTGCCACTTTAGTTCAGCTTTGTCCCATCATGTTATTTTCTGATTGTTTTCAGCCACATTGCCATGCTGCTCCAATGCTTCACCTTTTCTCTTTGCATTTGGAAAGCTCCTATCACCTGACCCTGTCCCTGCATCCTGTCTGTCAGTTTAAAGTCCCTGTCCATAAACCTACCGACACGATTGGCCAGGACACAGGTCCCAGCACGGTTCCAATTGGACCATCCTAATGGATTTTTAAAAATGTTTTCTGAGTCTCTGGCTGACCAGCCTTTCTTGCCCAGCCCGAGCTGCCTTTAAACTGAATAAGTTGCTCGACCATTTCAGAGGGTAATTGAGAGGCAAACACTTTGCTGTGGTTATGTCGTGCAGACCACGTGGGGATGGGCAGATGTCCTTCTAGAAAGGACAAGTGTTTGGGTTTTTTGTACATCTGCAATAGTCTCATACTTATTTATGGATTGTTAATTACTACTTTTTGAAACTATTGATTTCAAATTTCTCCATTTCTGATGGTGGGATTCAAACCTGCCTCCCCCGAACATTAGCTGAGGTTTGGGATATATGCTCTAGTAATAATACCACTAGGCCATCACTTCACCTGCTCACTGGTTACTCATCCCTGAACACTGGCAGCACGCATCATGAAGCTAAACCCGTTCTTCCTACACACTTGTATTCCTGAAATTATCCTGAACTCTGATGATCTCACTCAGTCTCTCTCCATGTGGTATCCCTCACTGTGTGGGTCTAATTGCTGCCTCTGTCAGTGTCTCTCACTCTTGCGGTTACTCCAGGTCCTGAGCCAACATAATTCTCTACTCCAGAGAGACGCAGCAACACAGGCCAGGGATGGAGATTACGATTTTCCAGATCTCTTTGGGACACAGCACCATTCTCCATGTGTAACCCTCACTACATCAGTCCCATTCTGTCTATTTCTCTGTCTCCTGTATGTACTCAGGAAGTTCTGACTCCATAGGCTTCCCAACTACCGGATGTCTCGTCCATCACCTCGTTGAAGATGGTTGGTTAGCCTGAGAGACAAAGGGCAGGGAGATCTGGAGCCTTTAATAATTCCTGCAGCGAGGTAAGATCACTCCCAGTGCACAGAGCAGAGTGCATGAGAGGGCTTCAAACATCGGCTAACAAGACATGACACAGATATAATGCTGGAGGGGAAGCACAGTACAGATCCACCCAAGGATCAATCACTGCCTCTACTTTATGTTGTACTAAGACTGTATTGGGAGTTCACAATTATCAATCCAGGCCTGTGCTGTCTTAGTGAGCATCAGTACAACAGAAGGGAAAGCAGGCCTCCCACAAGAGGGTGGGAATGCTGCCTGGGATCTTTCTGTTCTGTGTTCCCTCTCCAATACTGTATCTATTTCACGTCTCATTGCCAGTGTCTTGAAAAATGTGTGACCCTTACATTAGTTCCAGTCACTGTAACCTCCTCCCTTTCCAATAGTCCCTCCACATATTTGAAATGTGCTGCACTGCAGACTACCATCCCTGTCTCTGTAACTTGCTTCAGTGTCTACAACATGCATTATCTCGGTAGTCTCCTCCTCCAATACCTGGAGACAGAGTCATGCAGCACGGAAACAGAACTTTGTTCTGACTAGTCCATGCTGACCAGGTTTCCCAAACTGAACGAATCGCTTCAGCCTGTGTTTGTCCCATATCCATTCAAAGCTTCTCCTCTCCATGTACCAGCCCAAATGTCTTTTCCATGTTGTAATTGATCTTGTTTCTCCATGTGACCCTGGCAGTCCGTTCTGTCTATGCACTATCCTCTGTGGATAATGATGCCCCTCAGCTCCCTCTTTAAATCCTTGCTCTCTCACCTCCTGTTTATACCCTCTAGTTTTGGACTCACCTACCCTTGTCTATTCACCTTACTCAGGGTCTGCAAGATTTTGTAAACCTTTAAAAGTTCACCCCATAGCCTCTTCTGCCCAAGGGAAATATTTTGGACAATGTTCCAAACATCTCCAACTTTTATATCAAAGCGCTGACCACTGATGGCAAATGTACCAAATGCTGCTTTCCCCACCCTGTCCACCTGTGATGCCACTTCCAAGGAACAATGTAACTTCACCCTTTGGTCTCCCTCTGTTCGACAACACTGTCCAGGGCTGTAACATTAACTCTTAGTCCTCCCTGGTTTGTCTTCACAAAGTCCAACATCTGAATTAAACTCCATCTTTCATTCCTTGGTCAACTGGCCCAGTTGGTCGAGATCCCCTTTGAGAATCCTATTCACTGCCCATTACACCATGTAATTTTATGGATGATCAAATTAAAACAAAGACTCCTATATACTCAACCAAATCGTTTATGTAGATGATGCACATTAGTGGAGCCAGCCCCAATCCTTGTAGCACACCGCTGGTCACAGGCTTCCAGTCTCAGCAACAACCCTCTCCCACCACACTCTGTCTCCTACTGTCAAGCAAATGTTGCATCCGGTTGGCTAGCTCTCCGTGATCCCATGTGATCTAACCTTCTGCACCAGTATATCATGCTCAACCGCGTCAAAGGCCTTTATGACGTTGGTGTAGACAAGGTATGGTCACCACTTCAACAAAAGCAATCCCGTTAGAGAGACCTGACTTTGTCTGCACAAAGCTGTGCTGACTGTCTTTCATCAATTCTTGACTTTCCAAATGAATGTGACTCCTGTCTGACAGAATCACTTTCACAACGTACGCACGACTGATGTTGGGCTAATTGGTCTTTATTTCCCTGGCTTTCCATCGCAGCCTTTCTTAAATAATGGAATAAAACCACATTCTTGTCATAGAGCCGTACAGCATGAAAACTGACCCTGCAGTTGGTACCAACCATAACCTAAATCTAAACACATCCCACCTGCCTGTTGCTGGCCCATAACCCTCTAACCCCTTCCTATTCCAATACTTAATCAAATGTCTTTTAAACACTGTATTTGTACCCACATCCACCCCTTCCGCAGGCAGTTCATTTCACACTCAAACCGCCCTCTGTGTAACAATTGGCCCCCATGTCTTTTTTTTAACATACCCCTCTTCTCACCTTAAACATGTAGCCCCTCCACTTGAGACTCCCCCATCCTGGGGAACAGGCAACTGTCATTAACTCTATCTATGTCCCTCACCTTTTTCATAAACTTCCATCAGGTCATCTCTCATCCTCCAGGCTCCAGTGAAAAAAGACTGGCTGGATAGGCTTTTTTTCAGAACTCAAGACTTCCATACCCAGCCACATCCTGGTCAATCTCTTCTGAACCCCCTGCAGCTTAATAATATCCTCGCAATAACTGGGCGACCAGAACTGGAGAGAGTATTGCAGAACAGGCCTCACAAATGTCTGTGTAATCTCATCATGCCGTCCCAAGTCCTACACTTAATGGAGTGAGCAATAGTCAGGCATGCCAAGCACTGTCTTATCCATCCTGTGATGCAAACTTCAAGAATTATGTACCTGAACCCGGAGGTCCCTCTGCTCTAAAACACTAACTGAGGCCCAAACATTAACTGTATAAGCTCTACACTTGTTTGTTTTACCAAGTGCACTTCCTCACATTTATTCAGATTGAATTCCATCTACAGTTTTTCAGCCCATTCACTCCCTTCATCAAGGTCCCTTTGTAACATTAGAAAACCTCCTTCACTGTCCACTACGTCACCCTCCAGCCTCCCAGCCCATCACACATGGCTGTCAATGGGACAAATATCTTTGCTAGGGGCTCCACAATTTCTTGCCTAGAATCACACAAACTCCTGTGATACACTTAATGAGGTCCTGGGGCTTTCCATACCTTTTGTGTTTTAAAACCTCCAGCATCACCTCTTCTATAAAATGCCCTCTTTTCAAGTCATACAGATATACAGCATGGAAGCAGACCCTTCGGTCCAACTCATCCATGCTGACCAGAAAATCTCAATCCAACCAACCCATTTACCAGCATTTGGCCCATGTACCTCAAAACCCTTGTTATTGATATACCCAACCAGATATCTTTTAAATGTTGTACTTGTATCAGTCTCCGTTACTTTCTCGCTCAGCTCGTTCCATACACGCATCACCATGTATATGAAAAAACTGTCCCTTCAGTCCCTTTTAAACCTTTCACCTCTAATCTTAAACCTATGCAGCCCCCCACCCCGCCACAACCCCTGGGGAAAGACCAATCCATACCCCTCATGTTTATATAAACCTCTGTCAGGTCATCCCTCAGTCTCCGATGCTCCAGGTAAAGTAACCCCAGCTTATTCAGCAACAACCCCGGCAACATATTGTGAATCCTTTCTGAGCCTTTTCTAGTTTCACAACATCCTTCCTATAGCAGGGAGACTGGAATTGCAGAGAACTCCAGTTGTGGTCTAATGTATTACTCTTGTTCCCTGATTTCCCCAGTCTTCGTCCACAGTAAATTCTGGAGTGAAACATTTGTTTAGGGTCTTAGCAAATATCCTGCAGTCCCACACATCCATTGCCTCATTGATCTTTAAGGGCCCTTATTTTGTCTTGAGTTACTCTTTTACTTTTAATATAGTTATACAATCACTTTTGGATTCTCCTTATCCTTCTTTGCAGAGGCTCTTTCATGTTCCCTTTCTGCATTCCCGATTTCCACCCAAAGTGTATTCCTACCGCCCCTGTGATCCTCAGGGATTCCCTTGATCCAGCTGGTTATACCTGACATGTGCCCCTTTTCTTTGACCAGACCCTCAATAGACAGCCAGTGTTTCCGAATGCTGTCAGCATTGAGCTGCACACACAAAGGAACATGCTGGTGGTGATCGCTCAATTTATCTCACTTTTAAAATGTTCTCAGTTGTCAGACTTCCATTTCCCTGCAGATGGACTCTGCAATCACCTTTTGAAAGTTCCTGGCTGATACGATCAAGATTGGTCAGGCCCCGTTTTATAACTTGAACCTGTGGACCAGGCCTGTCCTTTTCCATCGCTATTTTCAAACTAATGGAACTGTGGTCACTTTGGCAAAATGTTTTCCCACTCAGTCCCATTTCCTACTTTGTTTCCCAAGGGGAGGTCAGATTTTAACCATTTCTGTTTTCATTTACATATTGATTGGGAATTTTCTGCAACGCAATTACCAAATTCCTCCCTTGCAAACATTGAACACTGGCAGTCTCAGTCTAGGTTTGTAAAGTTTAAAAACCCCTACCATAACAACCCTATTGTTGTCCTCGATATTTGAGATCTCCTGACATATTTCTTTCTCAGTCAGCAACGGATTACTCGGAGTCAATAGGACAATCATGTCAGAGTGATGACCGATTCTTATTTCTCAGTTCCACTAACATAGCTTCACTGGGTGATCCCACAGAAATATCCTCTCTAAGTACTGCTGCGATGATTCTTGCAATCAAAACCCACTACAATGTACCCTCTCTTGCCTCCCCTTTGATGCTTCCTGTAGCATCTCTACCTTGAAACAATGAACTGCCAGCCCTGCCCCTCCCTCAGCTGTGTTTCTGTAATAACTATAATATCCCAGTTCCATGGTCCAATCCATGCCCTGATCTCATCTTCCTTTGCTGTCAGGCACCTTGCATTGAAATAAATGCAGTTTAATCATCAGTTTCCCCCCATTCCCTGCTATGTTCTTGCCTGCCTTGTCTGTTGAAATTGTTCTGTTTAACTTGTGCAACAATCTCCATCTTCTTTCTGACCCTACGACTGTTTAAAGTCCAACACCCTGCCAGACTAGGTTATATCCTCTCAAGCAACTTTAGCAATTCGCCTCACCAGAATATGGGTCCCTCTCCAGTTCAGGTGCCTTCCCCAACCGGTCCACCTGTGCTGACACCTTCATGGATATTTGGATTGTCCACTCAGGTCCCTGTGTTCCTCAGTACTCCGCAAGGACCAACCATTCATTATGTCTGTCCTTCGTTCATCATACCTCCCACAGGGTATGACCTCATTGATCAGAACTACACTCTGCTCAGATTATCATCTGAACGTCATCAGACTGTAGTGAGAGACCATCCCCCTCACTGTGAATAAGGTCTTCATCTTTCATGTGATCTACAAACCTGCAAACAATTCCTTTTGCTTTCACATCGAAGTTATTATTCGACAGACTAACCAGCGATGGCTCCTGCACAGATCCCTGTGGTACACCCGTTGGTGAAAGGAAATCAAAGATGAAGATGTTTATTCACTAATTTTATATCCAAATTACCACTTGCCTTGAATCCCAGTGGCTCCTACCTTTTGGACCAGCCTTCCATGTGAGACCTTGTCAATGGCCTTATTCAGGTCCACGTAAACCACATCATCTGCACTGCCTTCCTCAATATCTTCCTCTGCCAAATCCGTAATGACTCTGCCAAGTTGATCCATGCCTTTTCAAGTGTTAATTCTTCGTCCGAATTGTTCCCAGAAATTTCCCTCACCCTGCTGTCAGACTCTCTGCTTGGTAATTATCTGGCCAATCCCTGCTGCTCTTCCTGAACAAATGAACCACATTAGCGATCCTCCAGTCATTCGGCACTTCACCTGTGGCCAGCAAAGTATTAAATATATCGACCAGGGCCCCAGCAATCTCCTCCCTTACCTCCCATAGCAGCCTGGGATACATTTCATTGGGTGCTAGGAGTTTCTCCATCTTTATGCTTGTGAAGACATTTAATACTTGCTCCTTATTGGTCTTAGCATGTTCTAGCACCTCAGCATCCCAAATGAAATCCCCGGCTGCAATGCCTTTCTCCTACGTGAATACAGATGGGAAGTATACATTGAAGACCTCACCTACTTCCTCTGGTTCCATGCACAGATTGTCCCTTTTGGTTTCTAACAGGTGCAACTGTTTAACTGGTACTCTACTTCCTCAAACCGTATTGATCAAATACCTTGTGGCCTTTCCTTTCCAGTAATTGCCAAGGATATTTCATGCCCATTCTTTGCCCCTCATTTTTAAGGAACCCCTCCCCCCCCTTGCATACACTATACTTTTGAAGGGCTTAGCCTGTTTTCATCGCACTGTACTTTCTTTATCCAGCTCACGATATCGCTTGACTAGTATCCACTGAAGTTACTGCCTTTGTCATTCACTCTTCTGGGATCACGCTGGCCCTGAATTCTCCCTACATCACTTTAACTTTCTTCCTTTGTCCGAATATGAACCCAACTCCAAATAGTTCCTCACTGTCTGTGTTTGCCAGATCCTGTCTCATGATAATGATAATGCCCAGTGTCAGTGATATTGTAATGATTAGGGGCTTCTCCAAATTTGGCACCTTCACTTCTTTATCCTTATCTCGTTCCAAAATGACTTTGACACTTAGTGTTGTGTCCACTATCCCCAAAACGCTACAAAAATCCTTATGTTTGTCATCTTGTCCAGCACCTCCTACCCACTCTGTCTGTAACATCTAGCCCTTACTGACCTACCATCCAGCCTCTCCAGCACATGATATCACTGTAATCATCTCCAGTCCCCACAGCACTTCTCCATTCTTTCATACAGCACCTCATTACCTCTAACCATTCAGAAAGTACGGAGGCATGGGATACAGGGAAACCTATCTGTCTGGATACAGAATTCCTGGGCCATAGAAGATAGAGGATGATGATAGATGGAAAGCATTCAGACTGGAGCTCGGTGACCAGTCATATTCTACAGGGATCAGTTCCCGGAACCATGCTCTTTGTGGTCTTTATAAATTACTTGGATATTGGAGTGGAAGAGTGGATTAGTAAGTTTGCTAGTGACACAAATATTGGTGGAAGGCTGTTGTAAGTTGCAATGGGGCATTGACACGATGGGGAGCTGTGCTGAGAGGTGGCAGAAAGAATTCAATCTGAAAAAGTGTGAAGTGATTCATTTTGGAAGGTCGTAACGTGAATTTGGAATATTGGGTTAAAAGTAGGATTGTTGGCAGTGTGAAGTAACAGTGGGATGTTTGGTTCCCCGCCCATAGATCCCTCAAAGTTGCCACACAAGCTGATAGAGTTGTTAAGAAGTAGCATGTTGTGTTGGCTTTCTTCATCTGGGGAATTGAGTTTCAGAGCCGTGAGGCTATCCTGCAGCTCTATGGAGCTCTGCTTAGACCACACTGAGATATTAAGTTCAGTTCTGGTCCTCTCATTACAAGAAGGATGTGGAAGCTTTAGAGATGGTAAAAAAGAAATTTACAAGATTGCTACCTGGACTGGAGGCGACTTCTTATGAAGAAAGGTTGAGGGAGGTAAAGCTTTCCTCATTGGAGTGAAGAAGGGTGAGGGGCGACCTGGTAAAGGTGTGAACAAGTAATGAGGCACAGACAGTGAACAGTGAAATACTTTTTTTCCTCCATGGCAGAAATGGCTATCACAAGGGAGTATAATATTAAGGTAATTGGAAAAAGGTTAAGGGGAGATTTCAGAGTTTGGTTCTCCACAGAGTGGTGGGTGCATCGAATGTACTGCAGTGGTGTTAGGAGAGTTAGGTACATTAGCGACATTTAATAGACTCTTGGATTGCCACATAGATGATAGTAAAATTAAATGTATGTAGGTTAGTTTGATCTTAGAGGATGATAAAAGGTCGGCATACCATTGAGGCCCAAAGGGCCTTGTGCTGTACTGTTCTATGTTCTACGTTCCTTATGGTAAACAGGGTAATACGTTCTGATCAAACTAAAAGGATACGGCATCCAAGAGGAAAAAGTCAACTGGATATACAATTTACTTCACGGTAGGAGACAGGGTAGTTGGAGACATTTTGTTTTTCCAACTAGAGGTGTAGACAGTCCACTGCTGTTTTTCATTTGGATAATTGATTTGGTTGAGAATATTAGTTTCTTGGTAAATACGTTTGTGGGTGGCACTAAAGTTGGTGATATACTGGACAGTGAAGAAAGTTAACTATGAAGAAACAGATTGAACAGTACTGTTGGGATAGTGGGCTGAAGAATAGCAGATGGAGTTTAATTTTATAAAGGTGACGTGTTCTATTTTGGTGAAACAAACCAGGATGGGACTTGTACAGTTAATGTTCGGGCCCTGGGTAGTGTTGTCAGTCAGTGACCCAGGGATGCAGGTAGACGGTTCTTCGAAAGTGGTGTTACAGGTAGACAGACTGGTGAAGCAGGCATTTGGGCAGAGCATTGAGAGTAGGAGTTGGGATGTTATGTTGTGGTGGACATTGGTGGGGTCACCATAAAAACATTGCTGATCAGTAGGAAGAACTCATCTGGTTCACTTACCTGCTTTAAGGAAGGACTTCTGACATTCTAACCTGGTCTGGCCTACATGTGACTCAAGATCCACAGCAATAAGGCTGACTCGGAGCTGCCCTCTGGGTAATTAGCAGTGACACCCACATCCCATGAATGAACAAATAAAAATACATATGTGCCTCCCTACCTCTGCAAACCCGTCCAGCTGCAACAGTTGGTACTGGCTTTCTAACACCGTTCAGGCCCTGACCACTCTTTGTAACACTCTCACCAGCTCGATCACCATCATCTCTCCCTGTTCCTATCATCTCATCAAACCCTGACAATGATTCCCTTTCCCAATACCCCTCTCCTGCTGGCAGACAGTTCGCAATCCCTCTAACATTTACTGCATAAACACTCGCTCGCTTGAGAATTGTTCGTATGTTTTGGTGATCTTCTAAGCCTGACAATCTAATATGATCCATTTTGTCCTGAGTGAGGTACAGCAGGGAATTTCTTGCTGAGGTTTTGACAGTTTCAATGGAATGTCCTTTTGTTGAGTGTTTTACACCGTTCTTCAAGTGTTTTCAAGTGTTCGCTTACAGACACGCATTTCAGTCTGTTCATCCTGTTAACCCTTGGTCAGTTCTCCTCTCAAATCCATGTGATTAGGCAAATTTGTTTCCAGTTGTATCTTGTCCATTCTGTGATCCACATTAAAATTTATAATTAATTAAATGTCATTTTATCCCAATTTCCCGGAGGTTCTCTCAGTGTGACATTACTCATTCACTCAGTTACATCGCACAGTGGTCGCTCTGAGACAGTTACTCGCCAGTTGCACAGTGAAGAAACACTGAGGGGAAAAAATGTTCTCTGAACTGCTCTTCCAATATCACTCTTGTCAGTGTGATTGTCCCAGATTATGTGAATATTGAAGATTCCCAAAATTATCCCCAATCTTTTGTTAAAAATTCCAGTGGGTTCCTGTTTAATACAGTGATGAGCAATGAAATGCTGTTCAGTGGTTAAAACTGTTCTGCTGCTTGTGTCCTTGGCAAGTAGTAGCCAGAATTTACATTCAGACTGACTCTACTTCATGGTCTGTGGCCAAATGCTTTCTCTATAATGCCTTTGTTACCCATTTCTAGAGCGTTACCCAACCGTCCTTTCCCATTCTACCTTAGATCCTACAAGATTGCGAAAAATTGAATATTTATGTTCGTACCTTTTGTTCGTCCTGTAACCATGTCTCTCTAGATTCTAAATCCCATTTGTCTCTGTGTCACAAATCCATCTACCTTATTGAAGATACTTTGTCCATTCAAAAAAATACATAATTTACTCTTTCCCAGAATCTCCCGAAACAAACCTATTCACTGAGGTACAGTTTTAGTTCAACTTTTTCCATCCTGTTCCCTTTTGCTTGTCTTCAGCCACATTCCCATGCTGTTCTGATGCTTTACTTTTTCTCTTTGGATTTGGAAAGCACCTTTCACTTGAATTCTGTCCCTGCATCCTCTCTGTCAGTCTAAAGTTCTGTCCATAAACCTGCTGACATGATTTCCAGGACTCTGTTCTCATCATGGTTCCATAGGGTCCCAGTGCAATGGGATAGTTTTTATTTACTTGTGGGATATGGGTGTCTCTGGCGGACCAGCCTTTCTTGACACCCCCCCCCCCACCCCCCGACCCACACCACTAGCTCTACATGTCTTTGAGCTGAGTAGCTTGCTCGGCCATTTCAGAGGGTAATAGAGAGGCAAACACTTTGCTGTGGGTATGTCGTGCAGACGACGGGAAGATGGGCAGATGCCCTTCTTGAAAGGACCAGTGTCTTTTTGATGAACAAAGATTATTTTGGACATCAGCAACGGTTTCATACTTATTCATGAATTGTTAAATGTAAGTTTTTTTTTTAATTATTGATTTAAAATTCCACCATTTCTGATGGTGGGATTTAAACCTGTCTCCCCTGAACATTTTGCTGAGGTTTCGGATACATGCTCTCACAATAATACCATGAGACCATCACTTCACCTGCTCACAGGTTGCTCATTCCTGACCAGTTTTTCCAGAGCATAATGAAGCAAGACCCGTTCTTCCGACACAATTGTTTGATACTGACATGTTGCTGCCCTCTGGTGATGTCACTCAGTATCTCTCCATGTGGTATCCCTCACTGCGTGGGTCTCATTGCTGTCTCTGTCAGTGTCTCTCACTCTTGCAGCTACTCCAGATCCTGAGCCAATTAAAGTTTCCACTCCAGAGAGACACAACAGCACAGGCCAGGGATGGAGGCTTGGATATTCCAGATATCTATGTGACTTAGTGCTATTATCCATGTGTACCTCTCAGTGCATCTGTCGAATTTTCCATTCTGTCTATTTCTCTGTCTCCTGTAGGTACTCAGCAATTTCCTGACTCAGTAGGCTTCCAAGCTGCTGGGTGTCTCGTCCATCACCTCATTGAAGATGGTTGGTCAGCCAGAGAGACAAAGGAAAGGGAGATCTGGAGCCTTCAATAAATCCTGCAGAGATGTAAGGTCACTCACAGTGCAAAGACCAAAGAGCAATGAGAGGGCTCCATACATGGGCTAACAAGACATGACATAGACACAGTGTTGGAGGGGGAGCACAGTACGATACACCCCAGGCTCAATCCCCACCCCTATTGTACGTTTTGTTGTACTAAGACTCACTAGGCTGCAACACTGTATCTATGACATGTCTTTGTGAGTAGTGTCTTCAATAATTTGTGACTCCTATAACAGTTCCTGTCTCTGTAATCTCCTTTCTTCCCAATAGCCCCTCCATATATTTGAAACGTACTGAATTCCAGCCTACCATCCCTATTGCTGTGACTTGCTTCAGTGCCTACCACGTTCCTTATCTTGGTCTTCACCTCCTCCATTAACTGGAGACAGAGCCATGCAGGACAGAAACGGTTCCTTCGATCCAACTAGTCCATGCTGACCAGAGTCCATGAACGAGTCACGTTTCCCTGTATTTGACCCATATCCCTTCAAACATTCTCCTCTCCATATACCTGCCCAAATGTCTTTTACATGTTGTTATTGTACTTTTCTCTACCACTTACCTTGGAAGTTCATTTCATGCCTGCACCACCCTCTGTGTGAAAAATGTTCTCTTCCATTCCCATCTAAATCTTTCGTCTTATTTCCTCTCGAACACAGAACCTGACAGTGCAGTACTGGCCTTTCGGCTCTCGATGTTGCGCCAACCTGTGGAACCAATCTGAAGCCCAAGTAGCCAACACTAGTCCATTCTCGTCCATATGCCTATCCAATGTCCATTTAAATACCCTTAAAGTTGGTGAGTTCACTACTGTTGCAGGCCATGCATTCCATGTCCCGACTATTCTGAGTAAAGAACCTACCTCTGGCATCTGTCCCATATCTATTTATTAATATTTGTATCTACCTCAATTTAAAGCTGTCTGCCCTCGTTCTCGGCATCGCCATTCGAAGGAAAAGGCTCTCACTGTCCAACCCATCTAACTCTCTCATTATCTTATATGCCTCAATCCATTGGCCTCAAACGTCTTCTCTCGAATAAAAACAGATTCAAGTCCCTCAGCCTTCCTCATAAGACCTTCACTCCAGACTCGCTAAGATCTTAGTAAGTCTCCTCGGAACCCTTTCCTAATTTTTCACATCCTTCCTGGAAAGTGGTGACCTGAACCATAGGCAACACTCCAAACGTGGCCGCACCAGAGTTTTGTACAACTGCAGCATTATCTCTTGGTTCTGAAACTCACTCTCTGTAGCGATAAAAGCTCACATGCTGAATGCCTTCTTAACAACCTGGGTGGCAACTTTCAATGATTATGTACATGAACACAGTGATGTCTCTGTTTGGTCACCTTCTCAAATACATCAATAAGGTTGTGAGGCATGACCTACCCTTCACAAAACCATGCTGACTATCCCTCAGCAACTTATTTTTCTCCAGATGATCATAAATGATAGCCTCTTTTACCAGCCTTTCCAAAACTTATCCAGAACCGAAATAAGGCTCACAGGTCTATAAATACCCAGGGTTGTCTCTACTTCCCTTCTTGCTCAAGGGGACAACATTTGCTATCCTCCAGCTTTCTGGCACTATTCCTGTCGCCAATGATGTCATAAAGATCAAAGCCAAAGTTTCGGCAATCTCCTTCCTGACTTCCCATAGTATGCAAGGATTAATCCTATCTAGCGCAGGGGACTTACCTACTTTCGCACTTCCCAGGATTGCTAGCACCTTTTCCTTCTGCAGTTCAATCCCATCTAGTTATGGGCTCCACTACCCTGTGCTAAAGTCGTTGGTTAATCAACTTACCTGTCCCCCTCATGGTTTTCCAAACCTCCATATGGTCACCCCTCAGCCACCTACACCCAGTGGAAATGCGAAGGACAATGATTTAAATATTTCTGCTCGTGTTCCTGCCACTACTTTGCCACAATGTTCTGGGATACACTTGTTCAGGAGCTAAGGCTTTCTCTAACTTTTGTGTTCTGAGACCTCCAGCACCACCTCTTCTGTAATGGAGACTCTTTACAAGTCATCACTGTTTCTTTCCCTTTGTTTCCTTGTCATGAAATGCTCATTTAGGCCCTCACCCATCTCCTGTGGTTCTACACTTGGATGGCCTCACTGACCTTTGAAGAGCCTTAGTGTCTCTACAGTTGCTTTTTTGTAATTGTATGCTGTCGAAAATGATTTGCATTATCTGCCAAATCTATCTCATCCCCCCCATGTTGCTTTCCAGCTTATCCAGCCTGTCCGAATCTGTCAAACCCTCCAGGATCAGTAAAACCTTCGTTAATCTCTGCTCCATTTAGTTTCAGGAAACGCCTCCCAAATCAGGATCATCAGAATTGTATGCAGTACTCCAAAGCTGTGCTGATTATCCCTAATCAATCCTTGCAGTTGCAAATGCATGTAACTCCTGTCCCGCAGAATCACTTCCAACAATGTACGCACCACTGACATCAAGCTACTTGGTGTTTATGTCCCTGGCCTTCCTTCTCAGACTTTCCTAAACACTGACACAATATTAGCCACCCTCCAGGCTCCCTGCTCACCACCCGTGGCTGTCAGTGATAGAAACATCTCTTTATGGGACCCACAATTTCTTCCTGAGCTTCACACAATATTCGGGAATGTACTTGATTAGTTCCCAGGGACTTGTCTCCCTCATATGCATTTAAAAACCTCCAGTACCTCCTGTTATGTGGAGTCTTGTGAAGACATCACTGTTTATTTCCCTGACATCCTCTGTCTTTCTCCACAGCAAGTTCAAACATGATATTTTCGTTTAGGATCTCACCCATCACCCATGGTTCCACACTTGGATGGCCCCATTCATCTTCAAGGAGCCATACTCTGCCCCTAGTAAATCTTCTGTTGTTAATATATTTGTAGCATCTCTTTGGATTTTCCTCAGCCAGATCTGCCAACGCTTTTTGTGGTCCCCATTGGTCCTTGCTGATTTCCCTCTTAAGTGAATTACTTCACCCACAATGTTCTTTAATGGATTCCCTTAATTCAGCTGGCTATATGTGACATGTGTCCCCTTTTTGTTGACCAGAACCTCAATACCCCCAGTCATCCAGTGTCGCCCCCACTTGTGTCAGCATTGTCATTCACACTAACAGGAATATGCTGGCTCTGAACTCTCGTTTTAACTCCCTTTTGAAAGCTTCCCATCTGTCTGACGTCCCTTTACCTGCACATAGCCTCCACAGTCAATTGTTAAAAGTTCTTTACTAATACTATCTGGATTGAGGAAAGACCAGTTTTGATCTTTAACTTGTGGACCAGGTTTGTCCTTTCCCCTGGCTATTTTCAAACCAATACGATTGTGATCACTTTGCCAAAGTGTTGACCCACGAACTACTCAGTCCCTTTCTCTACTTTGTTTCCCAAGGTGAGGTCAGGTTTTACCTCTTCCTGCAGTCCGACCATTTACATTTTGACTGGGACAGTTTTCTTGTACATGTCGAACAAATTCCTCTCAACCAAGCTGTGAACACTCTAGCAGTCCGAGTCTAGGTTTGGAAAGTTAAAGTCCCCGACCATTCCAACCCTATCATTCTTACAGCTCTCTGAGATCTCCCGTCATATTTGCTGCTCAAATTCCCGCTGACTGTTGGGGGCCTGTATTACAGTCATATCAAACTGATGACCCAGGCTCATTTCTCCGTTGCACTATTATAGCTTCACTGGGCCATCCCCAGGAATACCCTATCTAATTACTGCTGGAATGTTTCACTGACCAGAAACTCCAATACCCGTCCTCTCTCACCTCCTGTTCTATCCTCAACCTTCAGACCCCCTCACTGTGGATAACACCCTCACCTTTCATGTCATCTGCAAACCAACAAATGATACCTTGTGTTTTCACACCTAGTTATAATGTACATAATACCGTTCAAAACAATGAGAGTAATAGATAGAGTCAATAGCCAGAGACTTTTCCCCAGGGCAGGACTGACTAGTATGAGAAGTCATAGTTTGAAGATATTGGGAGGAAGGTATTCAGGAGACATCAGAGGTAGGTTCTTTACGCAGAGAGTTGAGTGCATGGAATGCATTGCCAGTTTTGGTGGTGGAATCAAAGTCATTGGGGACATTTAAGCAACTGCTGGACATGCACATGGATAGCAGTGAATTGAGGGGTCTGTAGGTTAAGTTACTATATTTTACATTCGGATTAAATCACGGCACAGCATCGTGGGCCAAAGGGCCTGTTATGTGCTGCATTTTTTTATGTTCTATAATAAACAGCAATGGTTGCTATGCAGACCCCTGTGGTACTCCCACTGGTGAAAGAATTTCAAACACAAAACGAACCCTCCACTGTTGTGGTCCAGGTTGTCAAATTGCCTTGGATCCCATTGGTCTGTTGGACCAGCGTTCCATGAGGGACCTTGTCAAACACCTTAATGAACTCCATGTAACCCACATCTTCTGCACTGCACTCATCAAAATCCTCAATCGTAATTTCAAATAAAAATCTAAGCTGAATTTGGGAGAGGATCTTACTCTATCAAATCCGTGATGAGTATTCCTAATCGATCTCTGCCTTTTCAAATGTTGATTCATTCTGTCCCTTAGAATTGTGTCCAATAATTTTACTGCCCCTGCTGTCAGACTATCTGCTCTGTAATTACCTGGCCTGTCCCTGCTGCCCTGCCTGAACAAAGGAACCACATTAGCGATCCTCCAGTCATTCAGCACTTCACCTGTGGCCAGCAAAGTATTAAATATATCCGCCAGGGCCCTAGCAATCTCCTCCCTTGCCTCCCACAGCAGCCTGGGATACATTTCATTGGGCACTGGGGATTTCTCCACCTTTATGCATGTGAAAAAAAAGTAATACTTCCGCCCTATTGGTCTTAACATGTTTGAGAACCTCACAATCCCAACTGAAATCCCCGGCTACAATGCCTTTCTCCTGTCTGAATACAGATGGGAAGCATTCATTGAAGACCTCACCTACTTCCTCTGGCTCCATGCCCTGATTGTCCCTTTGGTTTCCAACAGGCCCCTCTCTTTCCCCACTAATTCTCTTATTCTAACTATACTGCTAATATACCTGTGGCTTTTCCTTAACACGATCTACCAAGGATATTTAATGACCATTGTTTGTCCTTCATTTTCAAGGAGCCCCCTTGCACTCCCTATATTTTCGAATGGCTTCACTTGTGTTTATTGCACTGTATTTTCTTTATCAGACGACTTGCTGCCTTTACTATTCCCTCGGCATGAACACACTAACCCTGAATTCACACTGTATCACTTTAGCATCCTCTTTCTTTCCAAATATAGACCCAACTGCAAATAGTCCTCTCAGTCTCTATTTGCCAGATCCTCTCTTATGATAGTAATACTAATAGGAGACTCAGTTGTGAGGGAGACAGACAGGAGGCTGTGTGGCTGCAGAAGAGACCCCAGGATGATGTGCTGCCTATTAGGTACCAGGGTCAAGGGTGTCTCTGAGCGGTGACTGAACATTCTGAAAGCGAGGATGAGTAGCCAGAGGTCATTATGCACATCAGTCCACATGGCACAGTTAGTCAAACGGTTGGGATCCTGTGAAATATGTGCAGGGAATACGGAAAGGAGGTAAAAACAGGATATCAAGGTTTGTGATCTACAGATTACTCCCAGTGCCACATGCCAGTGAGGATAGAAATAGTAAGATCGGCCAGATGGATACGTGGCTGAGGATCTGGTGGAGGGGACAGGGTTTTCAGTTCTTGGACCATTGGGATCTCTTCTGGGGTAGAGGTGACCTGATCAAGGGAAGGCGTGTTTGACTTGAACCAGAAGGGCACCAGTATTCCTGGGAGGAGATTTTATAATGTTCAGCGGGTGGATTTAAACACGTTTCGCAGGGGGTTTGAACTCTGAATAAGAGAGGGCCCATTGACCAGTCAAGGGAAAAGTGCATCAGCCATTGAGGGCAAGTTTCCTACGCAGGATATCCAGGGGCACAGTCAAGGGACAGAATACACGTCTGGTTTAGCGTGCATTTATTTCAACACACAAGGCCTGACTGGGAAGGCAGACGAGCTCAGAGCATGGATTGGCTCTGGAGACTGTGATATTATGGCCATAACAGAAACCTGGCTGAGAGAAGGGCAGGACTGGCAGCTCAGTGTTCCACAGTACAGAAGCTACAGCTACTAAAGGACAAATAAGTGAGGAGAGGGATTTGTCCTTTTGATAAGTGAGGGCAGAACAACAGTGCTTAGATTGGATACTCTTTTAGGGTGATCAAATGAGGTCATATGATTAGAAGTTAGAAACGAAACGGGGATGGTCAGTCTGCTGGGATGGTGTTCTGGACCCCCAAATAGCCAGCGGGTAGTAGAGCAGCAGATGAAGAGAGAGGTTGCAGTACCTATTGAAATAATAGGGTAGTTTTGGTTGAAGATTTTAAATGCTCCTGTATTGACTGGACCACGTAGAGTGTAAAAGGCCCGTATGGGGTGGAATTTGTCAAATGTGTTCAAGAAAGTTTCTGAGATCAACATATAGACGGCCCCACTCTACTCAGGCGGATGCAACACTCGACCTCATCTCAGGAAACGAAGTCAGGCAAGTGACTGAAGTGTCAGTCGGAGAGCACTTTGGGTCCAGTGACCACAACTGCCTTAGTTTTAACATTGTTATGGACAAAGATCAGACAGGTCCACAGATTAAAGTCTTAAATATGGAGTATGACCAATTTTGGGGCGATTTGGCAGGATCGAGCAGAGGTCGATTGATTGAAATAAAAATCACACAACACCAGGTTATAGTCCAACAGGTTTATTTCGAAGCACTAGATTTCGAAGTCCAGGTGATCATTCCGAAAGATGAAAATTTCAACTAAATGTGTTTGATATTACATTCCATGACACTTCATTTCTGTTGCTATAAATTCTGTCTTAAGATTGTGCTCCACAACCACCTGATGATGAAACTGCACTTCGAGTGCTTCCAAATAAACCTGCTGGACTGTAAGCTGGTGTTGTGTGATTTTTAACATTGCCCATCCCAGTCCAACACCGGCTCCACCACATCCACTGGGTGAGTCTGTTTGAAGGAAAATGAATGACTGGCAAATGGGAGGCTTTTAAAAGTGTGATCTCCAGAATCCAATATGTATCTGTTAGAGTGAAGGGAAAAGCTGGCAGGTTTAGGGATCCCTGGCTGATGGGGAATATTGAGGCTCTGTTCAAGAAAAAGAAGGCGGCACACATTGTCTTCAATGTTTCTGTATCTACATAACCTCTTCCAGTCCTAAAGACACGATCACTCGGTGGAGACACAACAATCCTCTCAGGTCCCTGCAGCACTCCCGATCTGTATAACTCACTGAAAGCCTGTGATTCTCCCGATCCAGTTCTGACAAGACTCACTCTCTGTGTAACAACATCCCATCGCTCACACCCACCCTTTCAACGTAAGCCCCTCCTGTATCTCCATCCATTTACTTACCTCCATAACCTTCTCCAGCTCTTACACCCCTACCTGTGTAAACTCACCCTCCCCTACAACCCTTTCCACTTTGACCAAACTGGAGGAGGTTACTAATGCTCCCTTATCTGTGAAACTGTCTCCAACCAAAATTACTGCCCTTCTGGATAAATCTGTCAGACTCCACACACTTCATAACTAAATAATCTGCAGAAGTAAACGTTCCTATATCTATAAACATCTTCAGTCACGTCTATCCTCCATATCTCTGTTTGGTCCTCCAGTTTATACAACCTACTTTATCTCTGTCATCTGCTCCATTCACTGAAAACCCTCCCGTCCGTGTAAACCGCTCCATCCTACTAACACCCTTCTCCCTGTAAACTGCTCCATCCCTCCCAACCTCTCCATCTCCATGAACTCCTGCAGGCCCTACAGCTCTCCAAATTGCTCTAACACCCTGTGGCTCTATGGTTCTCATTCCCTGTGAAACCACCTCCAGTCCCCACACCCTCCCAGTCTGGGTCATCTTCTCCAGATCAGACCATTGCTCCCTCTGTTACCTCCGACAGTCCTAGTAAACCTCCCTAATGTATCTGTTCATTCAGACCCCATCCTCCCCAGCCTCCTGAAACCCCTTCCTGCCATTGTAACCCTCCCTATTTAGAACACAGAAAGGTACAGCACAACACAGGCCCTTCAGCCCTCAATGTTGTGCCAATCTTTTATCCTACTCTAAGATCAATCTAACCTGCAGACCACTCAAAGAACAAAGAAAAGCACAGCACGGCAACAGACTTTTCAGCCCGCTGAGCCTCCACTGATCCAGATCCTCTGTCTAAACCAGTCGCCTATTTGCTGAGGATCTGTATCCCTTTGCTCCCTACCCATTCATACATCAGTCTAGTTACATCTTAAGTGACGTTATCATTCCCGCTTGTTCTTCCACCGTTGACAAAGTGTTCCAGGCCCCCACCACCCTCTGCATAAAGAACGTTCCACGTAAATCTGCCCTAAACCTGTCCCCTCTCACTTTGAACTCATGACCCCCATTAATTGAGTTCCACACTCTGGGGGAAGAAAGCTGTTTGAATTCCACATTGTCTATACATCCCAGGATTTTTCAGACCTCAATCAGGTCCCCAGTCAACCTTCATCGTTATAATGAAAGTAATCCGAAACTGTTCATTCTCTCCTCATTGCTAGTGCCCTCTATACCAGGCAGCATCCTGGTGAACTTCCTCTGCACCCTCTCCAAACCATGCACATCCTTTTGGTAATGTGGTGACCAGAACTGTACACAATATTCTAAATGTAGCCAAACCAATGTCCCATGACCTGCCAACTCTTGTACGCAACACCCCGTCCAATGAAGGAAAGCATGCCGTATGCCGCTTGACTACTTTCCTGACCTGCATTGCCACCTTCAAGGAACAATGGGCCTGAATACCCAGATCTCACTGTACATCAATTTTCCCCAGGATCTTTCCATTTACTGTATAGTTGATCCAACACTTTTGAACTGGATCTTCAGAAATGCATTACCTCGCATTTGCCTGGATTGAACTCCATCTGCCCTTTCTTTGCCCGCCTCTCCAATCTATCTATATTCTGCTGTATTATCTGACATTCCCCTTCACTGCCTGCTACTCCACCAATCTTAGTGTCATCTACAAACTTGCTAATCAAGGAACCGATACCTTCCTCCAAATCTTTGATATGTATCACAAACAACAGTGGTCTCAGCACGGATCCTTGTGGAATACCACTGGTCACAAGTCTCCATTTTGAGAAATTCATTTTGCTATTATTCATGTGCCTATTCAAAAGTTATTCAAATGTCCCTAATGTATCTGACTCCACCACCAACACTGGCAATGCATTCCACTCACTCACCACACTCTGTGTAAAGAAGCTACCGCTGACATCTCCCCTCAACCTTCCTCCAATTGCCCTATAATTTTGCCTCCTAGTTACAGCCGTTTTCGTAATGGGAAAATTTCGGATCACCCACTCTATGTCTACCTGTCATCATCTCAGACGCCTCTATCAAGTCACTTCTCATCCTTTTTCATTCCAAACAGAAAATCCCTGACTCCCTCAACCGTTCGTCATCAGTCCTCCCCTCCAGTCCAAGTAACATCCTGATAAATCTCCACCCTCTCCAAAGCTTCCACATCTTTCCTGTAATGAGGCAACCAGAACTAAACACAATATTCTAATTGGGGTCTACATCGAGCTGCAGCATAACCTCACAGCTCTAAAACTCAAGCCTCCTGCTAACGAAAGCCGACACATCATTGGCTTTCTTATCAAACCTAACAACTTGGGTGACAAATTTGAAGGATCTCTGGACGTTGACCCCGAGGTGTTTCTGTTACTCCACGCTGTCAAGAATCCTGCATTAATCCTGTAAAGTTTTTCTGCAGAATCCTTCAGTCTTAAACCTTCCTTATTTTTGTATTTTCCTCCAGTCCCACTATACTCAAATTGTGAATCCTCTTCCAGTTCCTACAATCCTCCTTAGCTCTGTAATCTCTGTAAGCATGCAGTCGTAGTCGAGTGGTTTAGGCGATGGGTTAGAAATCCATTGGGCCTTGCCCACACAGGTTCGAATCTTGCCCAACAGGGCAGTGGGGTTGATTGGTGCAGTTGTCTGGGGATGTTCTCTAAAGTGCTCTGCGAGAAGGTGTCTCGTGTCCCCAATGTAGAGGAGATAAGGAGACAGGTCGCCTTCTCACAGCGCACTTTACAAGACACCTGAAAATCAACCTACCGCCCTGTTGCCAAACATTTTAACTCAGCCGAGAACATGCAGGTTCTGGGCCTCCTCCACCACCACTCCCTCACCACCCGACGCCTGGAGGAAGAACGTCTTTTCTTTTGCCTTGGCACCCTTCAACCCCATGGTATCAATGTGGACTTCACCAGTTTCCTCATTTTCCCTTCCCCTCCTTACCCCAGTTCCAACCTACCAGCTCAGCACCGCCCTCATGACCTGTCCCACCTGTCATCGTGCTTCCCACCAATCCGCTCTACCCTCCTCTCTGTCCTAACATTCTTACCCCCATTTCCAACCACCTACTACACTCTGAGCTACCTTCTCCCCAGCCCCACCCCCTCCCATTTATCTCTCCCCCCCCGAGGCTCCCAGCCTCATTCCTGATGCAGGGCTCCAGCCCGAAACGACGGCTTTCCTGCTCCTCGGATGCTGCCTGACCTGTGCTTTTCCAGCAACAGACTGTTCACTCTGATCTCCAGCATCTGCAGACCTCACTGTCTCCTGTTTATCAGGATGAGTCAATGGAGTGAGGAATGGCTGATGGAGATTAATTTAGATAAATGTGAGGTATTACATTTTGGAAAAGCTAATCCTCACAGGACTTATACACTTAATGGTAAGATCTTAGCGCGTGTTGCTGAACAAAGAGACCTGCAGTGCAGGTTCATAGTTCCTTGACAGTGGAGTCGCAGGTAAAAAGGATAGTGAAGAAGGCGTTTGGTGTGCTTTCCTTTATTGGTCAGAATATCGAGTATAAGTGTTGGGAGGTCATCTTGCGGCTGTACAGGACATTGGTTGGAATATTGCGTGCAATTCTGGTCTCATTCTTATCGGAACAATGTTGTGAAACTTCAAAGGGTTCAGAAAAGATTTACAAGGATGTTACCAGGGTTGGAGGATTTGAGCTACAGGGAGAGGCTGAACAGGCTGGGGCTGTTTTCCCTGAAGTGTCAGAGGCTTAGGGGTGAGCTTATTGAGATTTATAAAGTCAGGAGGGGCATGGATAGGATAAACAGACAAGGTCGTTTCTCTGGGTTGGGGGAGTCCAGAACTAGAGGGCATAAGTTCAGAGCTGAGAGGTGAAAGATTTGAAAGGGACCGAAGGGGCAACTTTTTCACGCCTAGGGTGTTGTTTGTATGGAATCAACTGCCAGAGGAAGTGGTGGAGACTAGTAAAATTACAACATTTAAAAGGCATCTGGATGGGTATATGAATAGGAAGGGTTTAGTGGGATAAGTGCCGGGAAATGGAACTAGAATGGTTATGATATCTGGTTGGCGTGGACGAATTGGACCGAGGGGTCAGTTTCTCTGCTGTACATCTCTATCACTCTATGACTGTAATTGTTTTCTACTGTTCATTTACAGCCTGACATTTCAGTCTGTTTCCCCTGTTTATTTTGGTCAGTTGTCCTCTCAAACTCATGTAATTGGCTTTGTTTCTGATGCTCGGAGGTGCTTTATGGTCCCTTGAAAACTGGGTAATCTTTTTGAATTTCACTATATTGCAATCTCCTGGAGGATCAATGTGTTGCATCACACCTTCAATCAGCTTCATCACTCAATGGTCGATCTGAGATCATGATATCCCTAGCCATCTGCACAATATGTTATTCAAAGAAACGCTGACAAAACACATTCAAAGAGGAGCTCGGATAATATCACTCATGCCAGTGTGACTGTCCCAGATCATGCAAAGATTGAAGTCTCCCAAAGTTATCATAATGCCTTTGTTAGAAATTCCAATGAATTCCTGTTTAATACAGGGAGGAACAATGAAATGCTGCTAGGCAGCCTAAAAAGAAAAGTTCTTCTGCTTGTGTTTGTGACACATGGGACCCAGAATTCACATTCAGGCTGATTAGCCACATCATCTGAGGCCAAATGCTTTCTCTGTAATACCTTTGTTATTGATTACTGTACTCCTATTCTGCCCGGGATCCCACAAGATTGGGTATCATTGAATTTTTTGTTCCACCTTTTGTTCACCCTGTAACCACGTCTCTCTGCTGACTAAATCCCATTTATCTCTGTGCCACAAGTCTAATATCTTATTGCAGATACTTAGGCAATTCCAATATATATATATATATATATATATATATATGTATATATACACATACATATATAATTTATTCTTTCCCACAATGCCCTGTCACAAATCGATTCACTGATGTACAGTTTTAGTTAAACTCTGTCCTTTCCCGTTCCTTTCTGCTTGTCTTCAATCACATTCCCATGCTGTTCCGATGCGTCACACTTTCTCTTTGGATTTGGAAAGATCCTTTCACCTCAACCCTGTCACTGCATCCTCCATGTAGCTTAAAGCTCTGTCCATAAACCTACCGACAAGATTGGCCAGGACACTGGTCTCAGCAGTGTTGTTTTTAATTCACTTGTGGGATATTGCTGTCTCTGGCTGGCCAGCATTTCATGCCCACCCCTGAGCTTCCCTTGAGCTGAGTGCCTTGCTAGACTAACATCAAGGGCATTTTAAAAGTAACTCCATTGCTCTGGGTCTGGAGTCATGTGTAAGTCAGACCAGCTGCCTACCACTGATTTCCTTCCTGATATTGAGCATTCAGATGCTTTTCCCTGCCACCAGCATTAAATTCTGAATGAACAGGCTAGTGAGAGCAATGTTAGGCCATCGCCTAGCCCACTGATAGCTCCCTCATCCCTGAGCACTGATCTCAATGCACCATGAATCAAATCCCTCTTCTAGACCGTGGTTTGATCCTGACGCCTACCAGCACTCTGGTGCTATCACTCAGTATCTCTCCATATGGTATCTGTCACTGTGAGGGTCTAATTACTGCCGGTGACTACAGCTTTTGTAGTTACTCCAGATCCTGAGCATACAGAATTCATCCCTCCAAGCAGACAAGGCAGCGCAGGCCAGGGATGGAGACTGGGATTTTCCAGATCTCTGTGGGACTCAGTGCCATTCTCCATGTGTAACCCTCATTTCATCAATCTAATGTACTATTTTGTCTATTTCTCCGTCTCCTGCGTATATTCAGGACATTCCTGACCAATAAACTTCCCAACTGCTGGGTGTTTCATCCATCATCTCATTGAACACAGGTGGTCCGCCAGAGGGCAGGGAGATCTGGTTTCTTCAATACATCCTGCAGTGAGGTAAGATCACTTACAGTGAACAGAGCAGAGCGAATTTAAGTGATCGAAGTTTGGTCTGGAAGATCTGACACAGATGCAGTGCTGAAGGGTGAACACAGAGCATGAAGGTCCCAGGCTCAATCTCCACTCACTTATTAACTTTCATCACTGCAGTTCTGAGCCTTCCTATGACAATATAGGAAGTCCACAGTTATCAATCCAGGCATGTGCTGTCTTAGTGAGCATCAGGACAACATAGAGTAAAGGAGGTCTCCCTTGAGAAGGTGGTATTGAAACCTGGGATCTTTCTGTTCCCTATTCCCCCTCTCACACGGTCTCTTGTAATGTGATAGGGTCATACAGCAAGAAAACACACCTTTTGGTCCATCTCATCTGCGTCAGTGTCTTGAATGGTTGTAATTGCCAGAAAAGTTCCTATTTCTGTAACCTCCACCCCTCCCGTTATGCAGCTATATATTTGAAACCTACTCCAATGCTGACGACTCACTATTTGTAAATTGCTCCAGTCTTGACAACATGCCAATCTCAATAATCCCATCCTGCACTTAGTACAATAATCTCTCTTTCTGTAGTTTTCCAAAATAAGTGCAGTCCATCCTGTCTCTGTAAAATCCTCCAGCCCGGACCAAAATACCCACGTATGTACCGTCCTCAAGCCCCAAGAGAACATGATATCACTGTAACTTTCTGCAGGCCCGATCACAGTCCTGCCTCCTGGCCCACAGCACCACACGACCTCAGTAACCATCTCCCATGCCTACCGACCTTCCTATCTGTGTAAACATCTCCAGACCCTTTTCCAGTGGCGACAACACTCCCCATCTCTGTATTCCTCCCTGCACATCAAACACTCTCTCTATGTGTAGTTCTGCAGTTTAGGGTGACATGGCGGTTCAGTGATGAGCACTATTACCTCACAGCCCCAGAGACCACGGTTCGATTGGAGTCTTGGGAGACTGCCTGCATGGAGTTAGCACATTCTCCTTGTGTCTGCATGGGTTTCCCTCAGGTGCCCCATTTTGCTCCCCAGTCCAAAAGCATGCAGGTCAGGTGAATTGGCCTTTCCAAACTGCCCATAGCGTTAGGTGCATTAATCAGAGGAAAATGGGTCTTGGTGGATGACTCTTTGGAGAGTGGACTTATTGGGCTGAAGTGCCCTTCCATTATGCAGGGAATCTAATAAAATCTCAACTCTCTTTCTGCGTTCCCTATTACTGTCCCGAAAAATATCCCTCTAACAATTAAACAGCTCCAAACGTCCCAATCTCTGTAAATTACGACAGCTCCAACATCCCTCCTTATCGATGTAACCTCTTCCTGAAACCCTCTCAACACATGGAGACCCCACAATCCTCCCTATCTGTGTAAACCTCTCAGGTTACTGCAATATTCCCGATCTGTAGTACCCAGTCCAATGTCTGTGACTCTCCCAATCCAGTTCCTACAAGAGGCACTATCTGCGTAACATTCTCCCGTCACCCACCCTGTCAATGTAAGCTCCTCTAGTATCTCCATCCATCTAATCAGCTCCATAACCTTCTCCAGCTCTTGTAGCCCTATCAGAGTAAATGCCACCCTCATCAATAACCCTCCCTATGGCAGAAACTGTTCCACAGATCCATCACACTCTGGCTGAATAAATTCCTCCAGATCTCCATTCTATAGGGTCGTTCCTTCACTCTGAAGGTGTGCCCTTGGCTCCTAATCTCTCCGCCTGGTGAAAACATTTTCCCCCACCTAGTCCACTCCATCCAGGTCCCTGTGTATTCTGTACGTTTGAATGAGATCCTGCCACCGCCGCCTCTGAAACTTCACCAAGTACAGACTCAGAGACTTTATCTGCTCCCCATATGGCAAGCATTTCATCCTGGGCTCTTTCTTGTAAAACTAGTTCTTGTACCCACTCACATCCTTTGTCCAGACTGTTAATGTATAACATGTACAGCGTGGTCCCAACACTGATCCCTGCTGAGTTCCCCTCGTCACCAGTTCCCATCGTGAAAACAACCCCTTTATACCTCCTCTGTCCTCTGCTAATCAGCCAATCATCTACCCACGCCAAGCATGTTGTTCGACAACTGAAAATTCATTTCACAAACCCGGCTGGATTTGTTTTCCTGTCTGGCTATGAACAAGCAGAGTAGAGTAAAGGGAGGAATAGTTTGTCGGGATTTTCAGAAACCTTTCAACGAGGTCCCACTGAAGAGGTGGATTAGCAATATTGGCAAATGTGGGATTGGAGTTAATGTACTGGCATGGATTGGGAATTCTTTAACAGAAAACTAAGTGGGAATAAATGGATTAGTGCTTGACTCCTAACTACTCACAAAGGGATTCGATTCATTTGATGGATGGACAAAATCTACTGCTTCCATGTTTGTTGCTGACCCAGACGAGATGGGAATGTAGGTTGTGTGGAGGAAGCAAAGAGGACATGGGAAGTCCATGGGTTTCCCTCGTACAAATTCATTGATGGGATGTCGTCTTCACTCGCTCAGCCATCATTACCTTCACATTTCTAATTCCCTGGAGACGGTGGTGAGCTGCCTTCCTCACCCACTGTAATCCTTTGGGTGTTCGGACAGATACAGTGCTGGGAGGACGGAGCGTGGCTTGGAGGGCAAGTTGGAAATGCTCGTGTTCCCGTGCAGCTGGAGCTCCTGTCCTTCCAGTGTATAGTGGTTCCCCGTTTGTGAAGTGCTGTTGAAAGAGACTTCCTGAGTGAGCACTGAGCTGCTTGTAGATGTTTTAATTATTTATTTACTCGTGGTCATGAGCATTGCTGCATGTTTTGTTGATTTGGAGTTGTCCCTGAGAAGGTGGTGATGAGTTGCCTTCCTGAGCCACTGCACCAGCCGTTTGAACTGTTGTTATCTGTGTACCCTCTAGCAGGCGCTAAAATACACATCCCGTCTGTAATTTCATTGAGATAATGCAGCTCTTCCTTTATATGTGACATCCTCCTCTGCCAACAACATTTTTTGTTCATCAGAATGTCTCACCACCTCCATTCCCATCTGTGCTAGTAACCTCTCAAATTTCTTTATTCTTGATTAAACTTCTGCTCACCTATAACCTCTTCATTTCTAAATTTGTAACCCCTCAGTATCTGTAACTCTCAATATAACTGTATTCAATGACAGCACATTTTTCCTTCCTTAATTCTCTGTGAATTACAGAGGCTGGTTGTGCTAAATTGGTATTTTTCATCCTCCTTATCCATCTCAGCTCTTCCAGCACCTGCAATCCCACGATTTGGAATGCTCCCATCTCTGTACCTCCTTATATCCTGAGGGTCCTTGAACACCGCAAGTGCTTCAAACATCTGCAACCCCCCCCCCCCCCCCCCAGTTACTGTGAGTCTTCTAACTCTGTAACATCCAACAGACTCCAGTACCTTATAACACTTCCTGGTGACAATTTGCATTTGTTGAAGTCTTCACATCTCAGTAAGCAGCTCACAAAAAAGCCCTTTAGACTCTTCAAGGCTCCGTCACCATGTCTCTATTTCCTTTGCCTCCCTCAGTGCCTGCAACTCTCCCTGTATCTTCCAGTAACCTGCTTTCGACACTGTAGGTCTGCCTACCTCCCCAGATAACCTTTTTCCATCCCATACAGCTCATTCTATCACGGCAACAGCCTCTGGCACTCTCACATTCCTCTCTTCCGCTGTCTTCCCGGCACAGCGGGGAGCCAGAGGGAGCAGTGTGGAATGGGATGTTATACATCTCAGCTGAGGCTTGAGGCCTACCATTTCCTGGGAGTCACAAAGAGAGAGAACCTGAGAGTGAGCAGCACAGAGCGGGAGAATATTAATCAGTAGCAAGGATCGAGGCCAACTGGGACTTGGAGTTGGAGACACAGCAGAGCAGGAGGCTCGAAATCTGCACCGACTCACAGTGGGAGTGACTATGTGAGGGAGCACCTTGGAGCTGGAGCTTGAGGCTAACACAACTAAGAGTTTCAGAGGCAGTAAAGTGGGACAACATAAATTATTCGTGAGGATCGAGGCCTAATCGTCCCGGGGAGTCACAGAGATGGTTACCCTGTGAGGGAGCAGAGTGGAGTGGGAGCTGGAGGATTACACATGTCTGGGAGTCACAGAGACGGTGACCCTGTGAGGGAGCACAGTGGAGTGGGAGCTGGACGATTACACGTACCTGGGAGTCAAAGAGACGGTGACCTATGGGGGAGCTGAGTAGAGTGGGAGCTGGAGCATCAAACATACCTGCGAGCCACACAGATAACTTTCTCCTGCTGGCATCTGCCTGCACTGGATTTGAAAGAAATGCAAGAGCTATCACAGAAAAACGCTGTCAGATCATTGGCTGATAAATACACCGTTATTAGCGACTGTCAATTAATTGCTATAAGTTAGCAACTTTTTTTTTCAAATTCTGAAATAAGGGTTGAACACAGAAATAAGAGGGAGGAGTGAAATTGTGATCCAGTGTAGTAAATTACAAGCAGTAAGTCACAGTTGAATAAGGGGCTTAACCATATTGTTGTTTCCCGGATGTTAACTTCATTCTAAGTCATGAATTAAGTTACTCCACACATGTCGCATTTTAAGACATGGCAAGACATATTTGTCAGATGGAAAATATGTTCTGTTACATTGGGAAGTCATAGCCCCTGCTCGTGTCCAAGATGAATACTGGGTCTTGGAGCAGTTAGTCCCATAGAGACTCGAAGGGGCATCTGTGATGCTGAGAGTTAGATGGATAGCACACACACACAGAGCAGATCACCCTGCAGACATGACGGCCTGGAAGAAGGAAGGGAATCAGGGATTAGGCAATCGAAGAGAAACAGTCAGGGAATACAAGAATATCCTTATATCACCCTTCCCAGTTTGGAAGGTGATGAAGGTGCGTGCTGCTCAGGGGTGGGAAGTCAGAGCCATGTTTGTGACACCACAAGCACCGTGACTGTACAGGAGGGGAGGGAAAATGAAAGAGAGGCAATAGTCACAGGGGAGTCAGGAAAGTGAAGAAGGTGTCACTGTTTCTGTAATTCTGGGATAGTGGGGTTAAGAACGTCACTGTGTCTGCAGGACATTCGTCTGGGTGACAGTGAGCAGTCAAAGGTCATGTTGGTAGGAATGACCTGGGTAGGGAGGGTGAAGTGGTCTGGGAATCAGAATTTAGGGAGCTAGGTGGATGGTTAACAAGCAGGACCTCAAATGTAGCAATCGCTGGAATGTTCCCAGTGCAGTGTGCAAGTGAGAACAGAACTGCGAGTTTTTTTGTAGATGAGAGTGTGACTGAACAATGGTGCAGCAGGAAGGGCTTCAGATTCCTGGGACATTGGGACTGGCTCTGGGGAAGGCAGCAACTGTGCAACTGGATGGGGTGGCAAATGACAGAGCAGGGACTGAATTTCCCTGTTTAGGTGTTGGGGAGAGATTGAAAACAACTTGGCGTGTGATTAGAATCCAAAAAGTAATAGTAGAGGAGACTACCAGGATTCTCAAAATAAAGGAGATGTAATCGGTACTAATTTACAACAACAAGCTTATCAGTGGAAGATGGAGTAAGAAAGAAAACCTTAATCAGAATTTCTATGCATGGACGTAATTACTCGGACTGTGGGTAGTTCCATATGTAGTTTGGTGTGTGGAAATCTGATGTACTGATCACGGAGAATGTCTCTAGGAATGGCAGGACTGGGTGTTAAATATTGCTGGGTGTGAAGGATTCCTAATTAAGAGAAGGGAAGGGAAAGGGTGAAGGTAGAAGTATTGGTTTAGATTAGTGTTAGTTAAGGAGTCCAATAGAAAGAGGATCCGTCCAAGGACAGAATGCATTTGGCTGGAACTGCAGAACAAAAAAATATGCAATTGAACTGTGAGGTACAGTCTGTCATCCCAGCAACCAAAGAAATGATGGAGAGAATAAATATGCAGGCTCATTTGAGAGCGATGACAATTCTACAGATTCGTTCTACCGAGAGACTTAATTTATCCAGATATTGACTGGGTTACTGGTGGTGCAGGGTCATGAGGGGTAAGTGTTCCTGTGTTACATGGAGGAGAGCTCACTTCAGGAGTATGTGTCCAGCCCAAGAGAGCGTGTACTGTTGGAGGGTTTGTGTGGACTGGTTGGGCCAAAAGGTTTGTTCCCACACTCCTTGGAACAGGGAGGCTGGTGCATTCTGGGATATCCAGGCAGAGGGCCGGTGCTATGACAAAGGGAAAAATCATCGCGTTATTGCCAGATGAGAGAAAGACCACACGGGGAGGGAGGGTAGTTAATGAAGCAGATTGGGGATGGTATCATGAGAAAATACACTTAACCTTGTGGAGAGAAATCTCCATGAAACACGACTAAAATGGCAAGTGATGAGATGGCTTAGGCCTCTGTCTGTCTGAATCAAAACAGGGATGCAGTGTGAAATAATGGGAGCAATAAACTTGGTGCGAAGAATAAAACAGGAGATTCAAATCCTCAAAAAAAGGGTAAAACAATGTTCCAGACTGTTAAAAGGAGCTGGGGAAAATCCCCTGCCGTATAGTTACGCACAGTATCCAATCGTCACTGAATGCAGGGTTGGTGACTGAGGACAGGAGAAAGGCTAACACCGCTGAAAAGTTCCCAGCTTTATTATTGACCCCTTGCAGACTGCTTTCAGTCAACTAATGTTTCTCCCTCTCAATATTGCATATCATTCTCTACCATTATCCTGAACTTTACAATAAAATGATCGCTGCGCCCTCCCCAACACCTAAACAGGGAAATTCAGTCCCTGCTCTGTCATTTGCCACCCCATCCAGCGAGTGAAATGGTAGCTTTAAATAGTGTGAACCAGGTCAGATGGAGCTGGGATTATGGAGATAGGGCTGCAGCGTGACCGTGACTGGGAACTGGGTAATCAAAGGTTTTACCCATTTATACAGGCCAACACAGGGAAGTAGCATTGTGTATAAAGGATGGGATCAGTATTATTGTGATGCTAATCAATTCACACACTGCTCCTCCCTGCCCACTCCTCTCATCCCTGCGTATTGATCGTTTCAGATATTGGTAACCTTTGAAAACTTCAGAAAATATCAGTATAGAGGAGATGACTCTGTCCACTGTCTGCATTGGACAAGATGTAACTTTGTTTTTTAAAGTCCTAGTTCTGTCTCCCCGGATACTATAGAACTTCAGGTGCAGAACCCGGCAGTTTTTTCAAATGGTTTGAGAGTTTCTGCATCTACTCCGCTTCCCTGTGTACCTCCCAGATCCCGACCATACTCTGGGTGAAATAACAGCTTTCCTCACCACTTATCTAATACTTCAACCAATTATATTAAATATTCACTGCTGGTAACGGAGCTCTCCAACAGGAGCAAGATGTTCTCTCCCTTTCTACCCAGGCTCCTGACAATATGTGCACCCCAATCGAACCTCCTCTCAGTATCCGCTGTTCCAATCTTTCCTCATAACTACACTTCCACTGTCACAGGGTGAAGAATCTCCTCTGTACCTTCTCCAGTCCAATTCCATCCTTCCATGTGATGGGGTGACCAGAACTGAACACAGTCCCCAAGCTGTGACTGAACTCATTATTTATACAGTTCCAGTATATGCTTCCTGTTCTGAAATTATGTATTTTGGCTGACAGAGGAAATAATGCCAATTGCTGCATTAACAAGATTATTGATCTGTCCAGCTACCTTCATTTATCTGCCCACACTGACCATACTCTCATTTATCGTACATTCCTCTCTGTTGTTGATGTCCTCAAATGCCTTGCCTTGCACTTCTCTGGGTTGTTAGCTCCATTCACCTGGATCCTATAGTTTCTGTTTTTTAAGCAGCCTGCCATGGATCTCTCATCAAATCCAAGCAAGTCCCATGCAGTTACAAGTTCCGGCCTCAAACCGACAAAGTCAGATTAATTACACACGATCTTCCTTGAACAAATCCAGACCGACTGTCCTGGAGTCCCTGGGACTTGCTCAGTGACCGTTTATCCACTGTCTCAGAATTCCAGCCGCGACCTATTCAGTCAGTCTCTTGCTCCACATTAAAAAAAACTGCCTGGATATCCCAGAATGCACCAGCATCCCTGTTCCAAGGAGTGTGGGAACAAACCTTTTGGCCCAACCAGTCCACACAAACCCTCCGAAGAGGATGCCACCACCATGGCCAATTCACCTGAGCTGCACGTCTTTGGACTGTGGGAGGAAACATCCCCACGCCCCCCCCCCCCCCCACCCGCAGACCCGGGAGGATGTGCGAACTCCACACAGGCAGTTGCCCAAGTATGGAATCAAGCCTGGATCCCTGGTGCTGTGAGGTAGCAGTGCTAACCACTGAGCCACCATGCTGCCCTATACTGCCTATATGCCAAGGAGCTGCCCTCGCCTGCCTGGCTGTGTCAAATGAATGGGACAGAAGCTACCAGAGAGGATGGTGATGTTGCCTGGGATATAGTCGTGTTCACATAAGCTTGCTTTCCAGACAATATCTGATTGTTACTTCATTAGTCTGTGGGAAATATGCAAAAGGTCAATTTTACATTTTGGATAGTGAAGAGTTAATAACACTTTATTTCTTTCAAATTTTAAAATGAACTAAACATCATTGTTTTGCAGTTGAAAACAATTGAAGTGAACAATAATTGAATTACCAGAGCGCACATCGAACTATTACAGTTCAGTGACTGTAGTAAACAGCCAATTCATGTACAGTTCAGTGAACACACCATCTTGCAGGCAGCAAAGCTGTTGGAAATGACTTTGAGAAAAAGCCTGAATTCAGACACAGTGTTACTGGCCCTCACCACGACCTCCAAAACACTGGCCATCTCCAAAATCTGTCCAGAGAGCTTCCAAACTGGAGCTGAGCAGTTACTCTCACAATCCCTCACAATAGTCCGGTTAGAGACATACCTGAACAACAGGGAGATGTGTGTGGGGCAGACTGGCCAATGGACTAGCACATGGCGCTGGTTCAGACGCAGTTCAACATTTGTAACAATGATCTGTAAACAACCATGTCTTGCAAGTATACCCTTCTGGTATGGCACCTAAACTCTGTAATTCTGCACCTTGGACTCGATTCTGAATAAAGGTGTTATCAAGGTGATGGACTCCTGCAGCACATGGCGTCTTACATTGAATCCATCATAAACCATATCCAGTGAATGTTAGCTCCACCATGTCAGCATCCAAACAGAATAGTGCAGCTTAGAGTGCACTGGTTATTTATCCTACTCTAAGAGGTAGGTTCTTTATTCAGAGAGTGGTGGGTGGGCAGAATGCACCCCCAGCGGTGGTAGTAGTGTCAGATACATTAGGGATAGTTCAGAAGACTCTTGGATAGGCAGTTGGAAGTTAGTACGTTGAAGGTTATGTAGGTTAGTCTGAACTTAGAGTAGGATAAAAGGCCAGCAGAACATTGAGGGCTGAAGGGCTCTTATGTGCTGTACTGTTCTATATGCCAAGTACCACTCAGTTTGTGGATTCACATCAGTTGGTGAATGTTTGAGGGAGTGAGGTGTGCGAGGGAGTGAGGTGTGTGAGGTCAGGAAGCTGGGGAGGGAAGTTAGACCAAGACTTCCAGTTATGGTGTGCATTGTTACATTCACCTGAGTGTCAGCACAATATGCGTGGTTACCTAGGCCAGAAAATATCCACCAAGTTCAGTTATTAAAGTGATTCTTGGCTTGTTGTTTGCTCCTGTTTTCTTTAGATACATTCTGCTGGGTGGTGTATGAATTAATATCTGATCATCCACAGACATGTACAATTTAATTTTGATACTGGTGAATGTGAAGGTTCATTTATTGGATATAGTTTCAGAGGGTTCACTGTGAGACACAAGATGCTGCATTATACTTTCAATTGTGAACGTTTTCACCCAGTGTCTGGCCCAGGGGGCAGATGTATGGAGTCTGGGGGACAAGCCAGATGTCATCACCATAAGTAAATTATGCAGTGTGATTCTGACACTCCATGTCCATCCATCTGCCCCCTGGGCCAGGCTCTGACTGAAGATGAATTTGTAACATCTGATTCCTGGGTCAGTCATTGGTATCTAATTTGAAAAGCATTTGAACCTACACTGAGAGCAATGATAGCCTGTTGGCTAGTTTCCTCCTGTCCAAATTGCGTTCCGAATGGATCTCTGTGAGGGGATGTTTGACTGACTGCCCTGACCGCCCACGTTGGAAACTCTCTGGACAGATTCAGGAGCAGGCCAATGTCGCACTCAGTGCCACATGCAGCTGTAAGGTCCAGTAGCACTGTATTCGAATCCACTTTTAATCTTGGTCATGATGCAAAGTGATGTGCTTACTGACCTGAACAATGATCAGGGGTTCGCCATGTTTGTGAATTGGGCAGTAATAAGATATGAGCTATAATTATTCAACTGAACAATAACTGCACCATCTCTGAAAGCAATTAAGTTTATTCTACATTGATGGTATTAAATTTTAAACACCACACAACCTTTTATGATACAAAAGAAAAGAATGCACGTTTTGATTTGTATCGAAAAAGAACATGTTGTCTGACTATTTTGCTGATCACAATTACACATTGAATCTCAGTATTGAAATACTTACATTGTCGCTCCATCATTTGCAAAATGGTTGACCTCTGACTGATTGCATATTCAGAGTGAGCAAATGATTGAATAATCAAATCGACTTATCATTCTTACACATTGAAATATACTCAATAGATTTAATTTCTCACTGAAATGTGTGGGCTTCAGCTATTTGCCAACAATCCTATTAGTTTTAAAATAACAATGGAAAAAGATAGACCAGAACTTAAAGTTGAAGTTCTAAATTGAAGAAAGGGCCATTTTGACGGTATTAGGCAAGAACTTTCAAAAGCTGATGGCGGCAGATGTTCGTGGGGAAAGGGAATGGCTGGAAAATGGAAGCGTACAGAAATGAGATAACGAGAGTCCAGAGACAGTATATTCTTGTTATGGTGAAAGGAAAGGCTGGTAGATATAGAGAGTGCTGAATGAATAAGAAATTGAGGGTCTATTTAAGAAAAAGAAGGAAACATATGTCAAGTACAGGCAGGATAGATCGAATGAATCCTAAGAAGAGTGTAAACGCAGAAGGAGTATACTAAAGAGGGAAATCAGGAAGGCAAAAAGGCGACATGAGATAGCTTTGGCAAATAGAGTTATGGAGAATCCAAACGGATTTTACACATACATTGAAGACAAAAGGGTAAATAGGCAGAAAATATAGCCCTAAAAAAATCAACAAGGTGCCTTTGCTATGGAGCCGCAGGAGATGGGGGAGAGAGTAAACGAATATTTTGCATCAGTGTTTACTCAGGAGAAAGACATGGGTGATGTAGGTATACAGAGAAATAGACGTGACATTTGAAAAATGTCCATATTACAGAGAAAGAAACGCTGATGTCTTGAAACGCATAAAAGTGGATAAATCCCCAGGACCTGATCGATCAGGTTTACCCTACAATTCTGTGGGAAGCTAGTGAAGTGATTGCTAGGCCTCTTACTGAGATCCGTGTACCATTCAAAGTCACAGATGAGGTGCCAGAAGACTGGAGGTTGACGAAAGTCGTCCCACTGTTTAAGAAAGATGGTAAGGACAAGTCAGGGAACGATAGACCAGTGAGCCCGACGTCAGTGGAGGGCAAGTTGTTGGAGGGACTCTTGAGGGACAGGATGGACATATACTTGGAAAGACAAGGACTGATTATGGAGTGTCAAAATGGCTTTGTGCATGGGAAATCATGTCTCACAAACGTGATTGAGTTTTTTGCAGAAGTGACAAAGAGGATTGATGAAGGCAGAACAGTGGACGTGATCTATATGGCCTTCAGTAAGGCATTCGATAAGGTTCCCCATGGGAGACTGGTTAGCAAGGTTTGATCTCGTGGAATACAGGAGAACTAGCCATTTGGATACAGAACTGGATGAAAGTAAAAGATAGAAGGTGGTGGTGGAGAGTTGTTTTTCAGACTGGAGGCCTGTGACCAGTGGAGTGTCACAAGGCTCGGTGTCGGGTCCACTACTTTTAGCCCTTCATATAAATGATTTGTATGTGAGTATAAGAGGTATAGTTAGTAATTTTGCTGACGACACCTAAATTGAAGGTGTAGTGGACAGCGAAGAAGGTTACCTCCGATTACAACAGGATTTTAATCAGATGGGCCAATGGGCTAAGGAGTGGTGGCTGGAGTTTAATTTAGGTAAATGCGAGATGCTGCATTTTGGGAAAGCAAATCTTAGCAGGGGTTATACTCTTAATAGTGAGGTCCAAGGGAGTGTTGCTGAACAAAGAGAACTTGTAGAGCAGGTTCCTTGTTCCTTGAAAGTAGAGTCACAGATAGATAAGACAGTGAAGAAGGAATTTGGTATGCTTTTCTTAAAGTCTGGTTGAAGATTTGTAGCTCGGGTGTCCGTTGTTGGGTTCTGTTCGCCGAACTGGAAGTTTTTGCTGCAAACGTTTCGTTCCCTGGCTAGGGAACATCATCAGTGCTATTGGAGCCTCCTGTGAAGCGCTGCTTTGATGTTTCTTCCGGTATTTATAGTGGTTTGTTCTTGCCACTTCCGGGTGTCAGTTTCAGCTGTAGTAGTTTGTATGTGGGGTCCAGGTCGATGTGTCTGTTGCTGGATGTTCTTGCCGTTTCCGGGTGTCAGTTTCAGCTGTAGTGGTTTGTATATGGGGTCCAGGTCTATGTGTCTGTTAATGGAGTTTGTGGATGAATGCCATGCCTCTAGGAATTCCCTGGCTGTTCTCTGTCTGGCTTGTCCTATGATGGTAGTGTTTTCCCACTCAAATTCATGTTCCTGGTTGTCTGAGTGTATGGCTACTAGGGATAGCTGGTCGTGTCGAACAAATCAACGGAACACCCATGGGATCACCAATCTCGGGACTCATAGCAGAGGCAGTTATGCAAAGGTTAGAACATATAGCCCTACCACAAATCCAACCCAAACTCTGGATCAGATACGTCGATGACACCTTTGTAATCATCAAAAACACAGAAATAGAAAAAACACACCGCATCATCAACGCCACACTCACAGGAATACGATTCACGAGAGAAGAGGAAAAGGATAGCCAACTCCCATTCCTAGACGTGTTAGTAGAGAGAACACCCAACGAAGAATTCACCACAAGGGTACACAGGAAACCAACACACACAGATCAAGTCCTAAACTATGAAAGTAACCACCCCAACACACACAAACGAAGCTGCATCAGGACACTATTCAAAAGAGCCACAACACACTGCAGTACACCAGAACTGCGAAAAGAGGAAGAGGAACACCTATACAAGGTATTCGCCAAAAACGGATACCTACGCAACTTTATCACCAGATGCCTAAGAGATAGACCACGGAACGAGGACATGCCACAACCAAAAGGACTAGCCACACTACCATACGTCAGGAGCGTCTCAGAACTGACAGCCAGACTACTGCGACCCTTAGGACTCATAACAGCACACAAGCCAACTTCCACACTCAGACAACAACTCACTAGAACAAAGGACCCAATAGCCAGCACGAGCCAAACTAACATAGTCTACAAAATACCATGCAAGGACTGCACAAAACACTATATAGGACAAACAGGAAGACAGCTAACAATCCGCATCCATGAACATCAGCTAGCCACAAAACGACACGACCAGCTATCCCTAGTAGCCATACACTCAGACAACCAGGAACATGAATTTGAGTGGGAAAACACTACCATCATAGGACAAGCCAGACAGAGAACATCCAGGGAATCCTTAGAGGCATGGCATTCATCCACAAACTCCATTAACAGACACATAGACCTGGACCCCATATACAAACCACTACAGCTGAAATTGACACCCGGAAACGGCAAGAACATCCAGCAACAGACACATCGACCTGGACCCCACATACAAACTACTACAGCTGAAACTGACACCCGGAAGTGGCAAGAACAAACCACTATAAATACCGGAAGAAACATCAAAGCAGCGCATCACAGGAGGCTCCAATAGCACTGATGATGTTCCCTAGCCAGGGAACGAAACGTTTGCAGCAAAAACTTCCAGCTCGGCGAACAGAACCACAACATGCTTTTCTTAATTAGTCAGAGCATTGAATACAGTGGTTGGAAGGTCGTGTTGCGGCTGTACATGAAGTTGGTTAGGCCACTTTTGGAGTATTATGTGTAATTCTGGTCTCATTCCTATCGGTAGGATGTTGTGAAACTTGAAAATGTTTTGAAAAGATTTACAAGGATGTTGCCAAGTTTGGAGGGTTTGAGCTATAGGTGGAGGTTGAATAGGCTAGGGATATTTTCCCTGGAATGTCGGAGGCTAAGGGGTGACCTAATAGTGGTTTGTAACTTCATGAGGGGCATGAATGGGGAAATAGACACGGTATTTTCCCTGGTGTGCGGGAGTACAGAACTAGAGGGCATAGGTTTAGGTTGGGAAGGATAAATATAAAAGTGACGTAAGGGGCAACCTTTTCACACACAGGGTGGTCCGTGTATAGAATGAACTGCCAGAGGAAGTGGTGAAGGTTGGTACAATTGCAATATTTAGATGGCGTCTGGATGGGTATATCAATAAAAAGTGTTTCGAGGATAAGGGCTGACTGATGGCTGGTGGGACTAGATTGGGTTGGGATATCTGGACGGCATGGACGAGTTGGACGGAAGGGTCTGTTTCCATGCTGTAAATCTCTATGACTCTGTGACTGTAATTTAGCAATGACAATAATTTGACATGCACTGTCAAATAAATAAATGATTTATATTATTAAATTGTAGCATACAATAAGTTGAAAACTTGCAATTTTTAGAAAGAATGATAAAGAACAAAGAACATTCCAACCCACGAACAGACCCTTCGCCCCTCCAAGCCTGCGCTGATCCAGATCCCCTATTTTCTAAACCTGCCACCTGTTTTCTAAGGGCCTGTATCCCTCTGCTCCCTGCCCATTCATGTATCAGGGAGATACATCTTAGATGACACTATCGTTCCTGCCGCTACCACCTCCGCTGGCAACACCTTCCAGGCTGCCAAAACCTTATGTGTGAAGAACCTTCCACATATATCGCTCAGGCCCTAAATATTTCCGCTCTCACTTTGGAACTCAATTACTAGGGGTCATGAGTTCACAATCTGGCGGGAAAGCTTGGTACCCACCCTGCCTCTATCTCTCTTGATTTTGTAGAACTCAATCAGATCCCCCTCAATCTTTGTCTTTATAATTAAAATAATCCTAATCTACCCAACCTCTTTCCATAGCCAGCACCCTCCATCCTAGGCAACATCCTGGTGAACCTACTCTGCACTGTATTCAAAGCATCCACATCCTTTTGGTAATGTGGTGACCAGAACTATGTGCAGTATTCTAAATGCGGCCAAACCAAAGTCCTATGCAAATGTAACATGACATGTCAACACATGTACTCAACACCTAATCCAACGAAGGAAAGCATGTCGTATGCCTTATTGACCAGCGTTGCCACCTTCAGGAAACAATGAACCTGAACACCCAGATCTCTCTGTCCATCAATTTTCCCCATGAATTTTCCTTTTAATACATAGTTCGCTCTAGAAGTGGATCATCCGAAATGCATCATCTCGCATTTGCACAGATTGATCTCCATCTGCCATATCTGTGCCAATTTCTCCAATCTATCTTTATTCTGCTGTATTCTCTGACAGTCCTCTTCACTATCTGCTACTCCAACAATCTTGGTGTCATCTGAAAACTTGCTAATCAGGCAAACGATACCTTCTTCCAAATCATTGATATATATCACAAACAACAGTGGTCCCAGCACGAATCCCTGTTGCATATCACAGGTCATAGGTCACCATTTTGAGAAATCCCCTTCCACTGTTTCTTGTTGCCCAGCCAGTTCTCCATCCATCTAGATGGAACACGCTGGACGCACCTTCTCCATCAGCCTAACATGGGGAACGTCCTAAAACGCCTTACTCAAGTCCCTCAGTATCTTCTCCAGCAGCTTCCCTACCACTGATATCAGCCTCGCCGGTCTATAATTACCTTGGTTATCCCCGCTACCCTTCTTAAACAAGGGGACAGCATTCGCAATTCTCCAGTCTTCCAGGGCCTCACCAATGTTCAAGGATCCTGCAAAAATATAAGTTAAAGCCCCACTTATTTCCTCTGTCAATTCCTTTAGTAACATTTAGTAGAGCCACCCGGACCTGGGGGCTTGTCTACATTAATACCTTTTAGAATATCCAAAACATCGTCCCTCCTTATGTCGACTTGACCTAGAGTATTCAAAGATCTATCCTTAACCTGAACATCCATCATGTCCCTCTCCTCGGTGAATACAGATACAAAGTACTGGTTAAGAATCTCACGCATTGTCTCTGACTCCTTGCATAACTTTCTTCCTTTGTCCTTGTGTGTGCCAAACGGTTCTCTAGTTACCTCTTGCTCCTTATATTTGAAAACAAAGTTTTTGGGATTTTCCTCAACCCTGTTTGCTAAAGATATCTCATGATCACTTTTAGCCCTCTTAATCCCTCGATATTTACTGTGAAATGTGCTTAGTGAAAAGAAAATAAACACAGGTTCGTATGAGTGGATACTCAGACATTTTCAAAGTGTTTTGTGCCAAAACATGTTTGAAATCCATCTCAGTGTAAATAAAAAAACAAGAGAAGAAAACCCTTGGGAAGAGGAATTTTCAGCCAATGTCCCCCCTAAGTATTTCTGAGGTAGCAAAAAGTGTGGGCTTGTAACAAGGGCACAACAGTTACTGTGGGTGGTTTAAACATGCAAATTGACTCAATTAATCATCTCGACAATGATATCTTCGAATAAAGATTCACGGAGTACATGAGAGACTATTTCTGTGAGCAGAATGTCATGGAACCAAACAGAGAATGGGCTAATTTAGATTTGATATTACGTAACAAGGAAGGATTGGTGGATGACCTTTGCCTTGGGGAGAGTAACCACAACATGCTGGAGTTTCACATTCAGATTGAAAGAGTGAAGACTGAGTCATATATGAGAGTTTTAGTGTTAGGCAATAATAATTATACTGTGCTAAGGCAGGAGTTGGCTGGGCGGACTGGGTGGAGAAAAGAACAGTCAAAGGCAAGACAACTGAAGAAATTTGGCAAATAATTAGGGAGATACTAAAGACCGAAGAGGAATTGCATAATGGATAAAAATCATTCATATCTTGATAACGAAGTCAAAGATAACATAAAGGCAAATCACAGGACATATCATACTGTATAAGTTAGTCACACTGTGTAGGATTGGGAAAGTCAGTGACCTCATGGTGTTATCACTGAATTCTTCTGCGATAAACACAGATAATGTTCTGGTGACCTGGGTTCAAATCCTACCACAGAAAGTGGCGGAGCTTGACTTCAAACATGCCATTAAGTGACTGATGGTGGTTATGAATCCATTGCCAAGAAAAACTCACCTGGATCACTGATGTCTTTTAGCGGAGGAAACTGCCATTCTACATTGATTCGCTACTCTCAGACTGAAGGCATTTCTCCTTATCTCCGTTCTAAAAGATCTTTGCTTGACTCTCAGGCTATGCCCTGGAGTTCTTTCTCTCCTAACATTGGAAGCATCTTCCCAACATCTACTCTGACCAGGCAACCAGTATTCTGTATGCTTCAATTCGATCCGCCTTCATCCTTATAAACTCCAGCGAGTATAGACCCAGAGATCTCATATGCAAAGTTTTTCATTCCTAGGACCATTCTTGTAAAGCTCCTCCTAACACGCTCCAGGGGCGGTACATTTTCCCTTAGTTATGGGGCACAAAACGGTACACATTAGTCCAATGTTGTCTGACCAGTGTCTTATCGAGCCTCAGAAATCCGTCCCTGCTTTCATATTCAAGTCCTCTCAAAATAAATGCCATCACTGTATTTGCCTTTCTGACTGGGCACGCCACCTGAAAGAATAATCTTACAATGGGCAATAATAAATTAACCATGGAATTACAACAACGAACAATGATTAATGCATACTGGGAAATGGATCACAGCCTTGATTAAAGTCTCTGTGATAATCCACATGCTGCAGAATCCAGACAGGCTGCAGCTACCCACAGATGGTTTGCAAATAAACCGGAGAGCTCCAGACCCTGTAATACCAACCTGAAGTTGGACCTGAGTGGGACAATAGAATGTTGTCCTTGAGCCAACCCATAGTTGAGTCTGATTGATCAGGGTAAATGAACCTGATTATTGCATTGACAGATACTCCTTACCTTCCCAAAAGCCGTGAAGACTTCGAAGGATAAAATCACCACAAAACCCCACACAGTGCAGTAACTCGAGAATAACCACGAAAAGAGAAGACACCTCCAAGATCATCAGAAGAACAAGAAGACATCACCAAGTCGAGCCCGGCCAACTTCTAGTGGGATGGTTTTTGGTCATCCAAAGTTAAGTTAAAGCATAAGATAATTTGTAGCGTTGATCATTGCTTTATACTACGTTTTATTGCTCTAATATAATTGTGTTCAATAAACAAATATTGTTTGAAAGAGTTAACTCAGTTCTTTTGCTGAATATAAGATTTCAAACACACTGTGCGCCAGATACAATACCTTCCTAATTACTGACTCAACCTGCAAGTTTATCTCGAGACAATCCTGGTCTGGAACTCGCAACTCTCTTTGCACTTCAGGCATCTGATTTTTCTCTCCACATATAAAGTAGTCCATGGCGATCTTCTTCCTACTAATGTGCATCACCTCGCACTTTCCCAAGTTGTACTCCATCTGCCACTTCTTTGCCCACTCTAATAGTTGTTTAGTTTCTCAACGATTATTTGTTCCACACGACTATCTCTCCGGAGCCATTTTTCAGTGCCCAAATATCCACCTCTGCTTCTCTTTTGCCCTTTAGATGTCTAAAGTAACTCTTACAGTTGTTCTTTATATCACATTATTGCATAACCTTATATTTAACCTTCTCCGTCCATATTTCTTATCTTCTTGCCATCTGTTCGTCTTTGAAAACTTCCAAATCTTCTGGTTTCCCACTGCCTTTTGCTATGTTATCTGCTTTCTATTTTTCTTTTACCCTAGCCATGACTATCCCAGCCATCCGTGGTTACCTCATCCTCGCTGTACAATGCATCTTTTACCTCGGGATAAATCCCTGCTGTGACTCCTAAGTTGCTCCGAGAAACTCCCGCCATTATTGTTCCACTGTCTTTCCTGCTCGGCTCCTCTTCCAGTCATTTCAACCCAGCTCCTCCCTTGTGTCTTTGAAAGTACATTTATTCAGCTGTAATACTAACTCCGATTCTACTTTCTCCCTCTCAAATTGAAGAGTATGTTCAATCATATTCTGATCACTGCCTCTGAAGAGTTTCTTCACCTTAAAGCTTCCTTGTCAAGTCTGCCTCACTGCAAAACTCTAAGTCCAGTATTGCCCGTTCCCTCGTTGCCTGCACCATAAGCTGCTCCAAAAAACATCTTGTACACATTCCACAAATTTCTTTCCTTGCAAACCACTATCACTGATTTTCCCAGTCCATCTGCATAATTTACATTCCCCACTCACTGTAACTTTGCCTTTCCTACATATCGTTTCTATCTCCAGGTCTATCATGGCCCCAGCTCCTGACTACGATTTGTAGACCTGTTCATAACTCTAACTACGGTTTTTCACCTTTACGTACCGCAATTCTAACCACACACATTCCACACCATCTGACTCTGTTTTAAGTAATGGAACTGAGTGATGCGACTGCAAAACACTTTAGCATTGTCTCAAATTTATCGGTTAGACATGGAGTGATAATATTTCATTGTCAATTAGTTTGCAATATGGCCGCAGTGTATTTCTTTGCCCAAATATTCTGTCTGTATTATGGAAGAATGCAAACTGTTGAAACTGTTCGAGAAGGAAGTTAGAAAGATGACATGAGTCTATAAGGAGATTAAGGCGGGGGAGGTCAAGTGAACAGCCAAATATTGGTGTATGGAACATAGTAGGAAAAACGTGTCCGTGCTAAAAGATATTGGCAGATTGAATGGAAACGTATTGTATCATTTCAGTGGAGAGATTGGCTTTAGGCACAGAGGAACTGGAAACCTGGATTACAAAGCAAAAATTTTACGTGTACATCAATTTTTTAGGGAGGTAAGATAAATTTTGAATCTTTCTGAAACAGAATACATTTACAAGTAGGGTTGATTTTCTACAGATTTACAATGTAGTGGTGTAACAACATCGAGAGAACGGTGGCCACAATGATACGAAATGCAATCCAGAGAAGATTCACTCAGCTGACTCCTGGGAGGAGTGTTTATTTCAGGAGGAAATCTTGAAGTGACTGGCCCTGGATCTGCTGGGGTTTAGGCGAACAAATGTTTAACACCACAAAATTCCAAGTAGTCTTTTCAAGTTGAATTCCAAAACAATATTTCAGCTTGTGTGCGAGATTACTATGAGTGGATGGACTGTAAAACTGAAAAATGTTAAGAAGATGGCAATTTGGTGTCATCCTCTCAAAGTGTTGTGTCTTTGTGCAATTCTCTTCCCAGATGGCGATGCAGGATAAGATATTTCATATTCCTAAAGCAGAGGCAGGCAGATTCTTGACTAAGAATGACGCACTAACGTTGTAAGGGCAAAGGAGGAATGTGTGATTGAGGTCACAATCAGATCATTCACGATCTTATCACATGATGGAGAAGTCTTGATTCCTTACTCTTGATGCTAGCTACTACATTTCTGTTGTCTTTAGACACTGAAAAAAGTATGACACGGTTCTCATGAACATGATGACTTTTCCTTTCAGTTTATAGGACACAGCTTTCCATATGTGACTTTTAAACAGCACTGAAAAAACACTCAGGAAAGGTTCATGATGTTGTCGAGAAGTCTCGAGCATAGGACAAAGGGAAAGTCTAGTTTGAAACTTCTTTAGAAATTAGATAGGGTCGAATCGATAACTTTAATACAGCAGATTCCTTTCAGTTGTTCTTGTGAGGCGCGTTTCCTTGGCAAGGCCAGCATTCTATTGCCTGTGTTTAATTTCTATCCAGAATATAGCGAAAAACCCCAGGGGTTCTTGTGCTGCAGGAACACTAACAGGTATGTAACAAAGAGAGATGTGAGTTTCTTTACAATTTGATAGTGAAGGGAGAATGATATAGCTGCAATTCTGTGTACTCTTGGAGATTGTATTCCTCACTATCTGATGTTCACAAGCAATGGAAATAATGAGACCACATTCTCTGTTTCCAACAATTAAAGTGACAGAGTCATACAGCATACAAACCGGCCTTTCAGCCCAATGTAACTACATCAGCCAGAAAACACCAAACGATATTATTCCCAGTTACCTGAAGAACTGTAGCCTACATTTCCCTGGCATTTTGCTTTTAAATGCTGTGTTACCTTGTATCTGTGACCTGAGCTTCATTGTTCTTCCAATATATGCACGAAATGGTTTCGCAGAAATAGATCACACAATTTAAATGACAGCGACAAATTCATCAGATCAACAAATGGCCTCATTGTTTAATAATCATTAGAAAATTGATTTTTATTTTTGGTTCATTTGGGATTTTAATGGAGCTAGACCAGCATTAATTGCCCTTGAGATGTTCCATTCCAGTCGATGTTGGTCCATCCAAGTAGCTGTTGGGCTGGAGTACCGGCAGTGCATTTCATGTGTCGGTTTAACTGGGAGTAAATATTACTGCTGGTGGATGTAGTGTTACATAAGCCGCCATGCTGTGGTGAACAGCTCGCAGGAAAACAGACTCTCTGTCAATGCGAATATACGAGAAGGTATTTATTATTCTTCAGAAAATAACAACTTACACGAGAAGTTTATATAATAATGAAGGGAAGTTTGTCTCTATGTTATTTGTGTCCTTAAAATAATGGCGTCAAACAGCTGCAATAATGTTGGTGCTGTCGTTGGAGGATTCTTGCACTGAGAATGTGAATTGTCCTGCATGTTTTCAGAGATGACTGGGCTGTCCTAGGCTGAATAAGTGCTGATACTCCATAGGATGATGCTGCTTTGTAATCTCACCACTTACTGAACGCAGTTCGATGGAACAAACCAACAAGTCCCATTGATTGCTGCTTCAAAATACATCAGAGCATTCATGGCTGCTACCACATGAAATCACAAATCCTCTCATAATGTCTTGTCTTCCATTTTAAACGTGTTCCCCCTTGTTTTTAACCCTTTGATGAAGAGGAACAGCTGCTGACTGTTCACTCTGCTCGTACCTCTCATGCTCTTATACAGCCCTGTCAGGTTCAGTTACTTCCCACATTGCACACAGGTTCAGTAGATGGACTTTGCTAAATTACCCGTCATTTTCAGCTAGCTTGTTAGCTATGGGAGACGCAGGGACAGGGTAGGGGGCGGGTTAGGCATGGGAAATGCAGGGATGTTGTACGAGGTGGGTCTGGGTGCAATGGTCTGCAAAGATCTTTGTGGACTCGTTGGGTCAATTTCCCATTAAATAATAAAAATAAAGTTAAATCAAACAAAGAAAGATCCTGGGGTTCTGAACCAAAAGGAAACAGAGTGCTGGAGAAACGGTGCAGGTTTGGCAGCCTCTGTCAAGAGTAAAACAGAGTTAACATTTTTAGTCCACTGACCATGCATCATATGTGAAAGCAGCTGGGAAATAGTGTAATGTGTGTTGGTGAGTTGAGTTGAATATATGGAGAAGTAGAGACATAGAAAACATAAACAAAGAAACTGTGGATAATCAGCTGGTATGGAAACAAATTGGGAGATGATTTTCTTTGGTTTTTGCCCTTTTTCCATATTCCTGGGCATCATGCTTATGCAGGTAAATATCTAAATCCTGGTCTCAAGTGAGTTCTATCCCATCTATGTATGGTCATCTTCTTTTCTTCATTAATGGGACATGGGTGTTGTTGGCTGGGCCAGCATTTAATTGTGCTTCCGAGTTGTTTTTGACAAGGAGCTGGGGAACTGCCTCTCTGAACCGTTGCATTTCGATGTGCTGGAGGCGGGCAGTGCTCAGGTCTGACTGGTTTCACTTCTTTGAGATCTTGTAGTGTTATAATTGACTGTCTGGCTTGGTCATTTAAAAGGGCATTTGAGAGACTATCACCGCTGACGGTCTGGAATCACATGTAGGCCAGACAAATGACAATAACAAATTTCCTTTCCTGAAGGACACGAGTGAGCCAGATCTGCTTAGTTTTGACAACCATCAATATTTCATTAGATTGTTAATTCCAAATATTTTAGTGAATTCAAATTCCACCATTTGCTGTGGCAGGATTAATGTCCGGGTTTAGGTCATTACCTGCGAAAGGTAAACCATTGGCAAATAGTTTTGGAAATCTCAGAATTTATACTCTGGAGAAAACACCGCTAGACCATCACCTCCCCAGCATCTCCACCATCAATAGCTATTATCGTGACTGAGGTACAGAAAGTTACGTTGTCAACGATTTCCATGGTGAGCAGAACTATTCATATTTCAGTGACTGAACAGAAATGTAACAGTTTATCCGCCAGGAATAGAACCGGAAGAGAGGTAGGCATTTTCAACATTGAGTGGATGTGCCATGACTTGCTCCCGTCATTGGAAAGTCAGTGCAGGTTCTGTGGATGGTTTCCTTGGATTTGTGTTGTCAGCTGCTGCATTCATTCGGGGATACGAGAGGCCCTGATGTCCCTACTCTGTGCAAGGTAGGGGGATAGATTTTACAGTGTATCTGGGTCTGCGGAGCATGCATAGGGAGGAGCAGGGCACTGCACTTTCCTTACTGAGATTTCAACACATATTTCCCAATGGTATTCCTTTCACAGGTGCAAAGAATGAAGCCAGTTTATTTCAACCTCTCTGAACCGTTGCATTTCGATGTGCTGTAGACTGGCAGTGCTCAGGTCTGACTGGTTTCACTTCTTTGAGACCTTGTAGTGCAGTCTGTGCAGTCTCACACCAGGGAGAGGACTGTACTCAAAATTGCCATCAACCATTTTGTTTCTGGAACGTGCCAGGCAGGAATTGGGGACATATCCATTATGCCAGAATCCCATCCTCTCATGTATTCACAAGGTGACAGAGGCCATCTCTGTCCAGTGAGGTGAATACATTGGTTATGTCGAAACAGAGGAAGCAACAGAAACACTTTTTGGAAATATTAGAGAACAGAGTGACTGGCAAAAGTGAGGAAGTTACGAAATTTCGAATTAGTAAAGTCGAAGTACTGGAAAAAGTCACTGTGTTGAAGGTTGGTAAGCTGCTGGACCAGATGAGTGATGATTTTAAGGGCTACAGAGATAGGGTTGGAGAATTGAGTTTGCTGGATAACTCTTTTCAGAGCTGGTGCAGACACGATGGGTCAATGGCCTTCTTCTCTCCTGCCTTTTCCTTAATTATATGAGGGAGGTCAAAGCTCTATAGATTCTATAAAGAATCCTGCAGACTGGAAAGCAGCTGTTATGACCACACATATTTTCAACAGGACGGAGGGTGATAACAGAAAACCAACTGGCGGATAAGGTCATGTCAGTTGTGAGGAAACGGTGAAAAATTTTGTAATTACTCATAAATAGATCATTGCAGAACATGACATAATTGAGCAGAGTTAACCTAGATTCAGGACAGGAAAAGTTTCTTTGAAAAATGTAAAGGAATTTATGGAGGATGTTGGTTGTGACATCGAGGAGTGGGAAATAGTGTGAACGGTGTACTTGTATTTTCAGAAGAAGGTTGACACGGTTGTGCACAGGTGAGTGAAAAAAGTTACAGTCCTTGGGTAAGGGGGAGATATACTACTTGGATTGAGAATTGGATAATGGGGTGAACACACAGACTATTGTCCTCCTTTAGACAGAAGGCCACGACTGATTGGGTAGCGCATGTATCCGTGCTTGGAACACTACTATTTGTAACACAAAGGATTGATTTGAATGTGAAGAACACATACAGTCGTTTTCATGTTGTGCTTGTAAGGAGGTGAGAGGTTGGGAAGTGTTTTTGTCAAAAAGGACCGGAATGTCGTTGCTCACAAGTCACGAACAGAATTCATGCAGGTCATCCATTAATCAGGACAGGAAATGAAATGTCAGCGTCCATTACAAAATGAATCATGTGTAGGAGTAAAGACACCTTCCTGCAGTTGTGGAGTGTTGCTGACGCAGTCTCTAGGCTGTTGTGGACAGACTTTCTGTCCTTTATAAATCAATGATACCCCTGTCACAGAGACAGTGTAAAGAAGTTTTATCAGAATAATCACTGGGATGACGGTATCATGAGGAGAGTGTGAAGGAAATGGATGCTTAATTTGTAGCACGGTGAGAGAATAAGAGTTCACTGCACTGAAACTTGAAGATCATGGATGAACACACATTATTTCCATTGAAAGACATTGGTGGCGTGAGAAATTGCATTTTCCCCATGATATGTGCTTCTTGGTAGTTAATGTAGCTCTGTGGAGCTCCCGTGTTGGTTGAGAGAGAACTTCAGGCTCTGAATGAACTCTCACTGCCTCAATATGCAGTTGGTGTGTGACCTTGCACTGAATATCACATTGTTCACAATCCTGTCAGCAGCTACTTTGCCTTACTTCTGAAAGAGTTAGCCGTTCCCACTGGCTTCTGCCCTCCATAGAGAGCACCACTTTTCCTGCTCGGAAATGCAGGATGACTCCTTGAGATTTCACATAAAACATTTGTCTTCCCTCTTCACCGTCAAAAAAACATGTTAATGTATCAGTTGTGTAGCATTAGCAACGACAAGGAACAGGCGATCCGTGCAGTCTCTGCCTCATTAGTTTGTCATGTCGGGACGTCGATAACATGCTCCTATTTCTCTACAAGGGGATTAATGGGCTGAATGGCAACATGGGAGAAGCTCAAGGGCCTGATTGGGCAACTCCTGTTTAACAGCTTGATGTGTTTAACTGGGCAGCTTCTCTTCCTGTGTAATAGGCAAGAAGGAATAAATGGGCTGTCTCTATTCTTATCCAATAGTTTTAATGGGATGAATGACTTTCTCACATTCCTCTGAAGTGAGCTTAAGGTGCTGAATGAGCTCTTCCCTTTACTGTGGTAATGCACAGTCTCCAGCAGGACTGTTCCATGAATGCGACCGACACTCTAACATCACAAGCCTGAATGATGCCCGGGTGTTGCTGCACATGAACACAGACTGCTACATGAGCTGAGGGAGGACACATTGTTCTGAACATCGCATGGTCTTCATTGACCTTCCTCACTTCTGAGCTTATTATGGGGTGGGGCGGGGGGAGGATGAGAGATATTGAGGAGCAACTGAAGATGCTTGTCCTATGGATCTTCCGCAGAGATGTCCCGGGACTGAGGTGGTGGATGTCCAAGAACCACAGTCAACATTTTTTGTGCTGACTCACTCCAACTAGTGGGGAGATTCCTCTTAATCTCCATCAAGTTCAATTTTCTTCAGGTTCTTTGATACCATCATCAGTCAAATGCTGCCTTGTTATCAGGGCCAGTCACTCTTACCTCGTGTTCATATATTTTGTTGATGTCAATAGGTCATGGTGTATGTGTGCGGCGTGTTTCCTTCTCACAGAGCAGAGTGACTGTCAGGACATCTCTATTCTGGAGAAGAAGGGGACTTAGATCATTGAGATAGTTGGAAGACAGGGATGGGTGCTTGACTCGTCAGGCACTCCAGGAGTTCGGGCCTAGAGCAGACCAGTCATGATCCTATTGAAGGGAAAGGCTCACTGTAGGAGCTGAATGACCTATCCAGCTTCTTATGTTCTTGCATTCTATTATTAGAAGGTTCATCGTTGTTATTTTCCTGGAAGTCCTATGAAGGATTGTCACAGTCAGAGAGACTCATATATTTTTGTGAGCAATATCTGGGTATAGTATGGTGGCATTATTTACTGTGAATCTAGGTCACAACATGACAAATAAATGGAGCTGGGGAACTTCTGTAAAGAGAGAGGAGGGGACCGTTTCACAGGAACAGCTACTCTTTTTCCCCAGAACGTTTTCCAAACCACACCAAATCATGTTTGACTGTATTCAGAGGCAGAACGGTCTCCTCTGTTTCTGTGCACCAGGTAGTAGGAGCAAGTGATCTCCAACTGGTCCTGAGTAGCAGATCGAGGGGCTGAATGGAATGGAGCAAAGTAGGACTGAGGAACAGGAGTGGGTCCCTGCCCCACCAGGCACGAAGATTGTAGCTTATCAGATTATGGTCTCAGCCCCACGTTCCTATCTGCAGTTCGTTATCCTTGATTTTGATAAGATAGCACCAGGAAACTAGCTCAGCCTCGTGCAGACCATCCTTCTGTCACACTCAATGAAATGACACTGAGACAAATTATTGTTAGATTCAACCCAATGAGTCGAATACTCTACTGACCCCAATCCCAGTTACAAAGCTGCAGCTCCTTCTCTGCGATGGAGACCATGGTCTCCGTCACAGAGAAGGAGCTAAACGTCAACTTACCCTTTGGAAATAAGGCAGTGGGGAGGGGGTGGTTGAGGTATCAGTGGGGGAGCACTTTATGGCAAGTCATCATAGTGCTATTATTTTTAAAATAGAGATGGAAAAGGATCAGCTAGTTCTAAAACTTAAAGTTCTAAATTGTTGAAAAGCCAATTTTGATGACATTAATCAAACATTTTCCAATATCGATTGGGGCAGATATTCGCAACGAAGGGGGTCAGTTGAGAACTGGGAAGCCTTCAAAAATGAGACGTCAGGATTACAGAGACATTATGTCCCTGTTGGGATAAAGGGTAAGGCTGGTACGTGTAAGGAATGCTGAAAGATTGGAAAAATTGAGGTTCTGGGTACGGATGGGAGGGAAATATATGTTCAGGTACAGACAGCAGGAATTGAGGATTTTTTTCCTCATTCATTCACGGAATGCAGGCGCCGCTGGCTAGGCAAGCATCTATTACTCATCCCTAATTGCCCAGAGGACAGTTAACAGTCAACCGCATTACTGTCGGTCTGGAGTCTCATGTAGGCTCGACCAGGTAAGAATGGCAGTTTGTTTCCAAAAAGGGTGTCAGTGAACCAGATGGATTTTTCTGACAATCGGAATGGCATCATTAGCCTCTTAATTCCTGATTTAAAGTGAATCAATAGAAAGTTCTGAAGGAAACAAGGGTATTCTTAAGAGGGAATTTGGGAACATAAAAAGGGGACCTGTGATAGCTTTGGCAAATGGAGTTAAGGAGAATCCAAAGGAATTCTACAAATACATCAAGGACAAAGGGGTAACTGTGGAGAGAATAGGACATCCTTAAAGATCAGCAAGGCTGCCCATGTGCAGAACTGCAGGAAATGGGGGAGGTACTGAGCGAATATTTTGTATCGGTATTTACTGTGCAGGAGGATATGGAAGCTCAAGAACTTGGGAAATAGGTAGTGACATCTTGGAAATTTTCTGTATTACAGAGGAGCTGCTGGAGGTCTTAAGATATGCAAAGGAAGGAAAGTATTTTGGTGTTTATTAGATCTACGCTAGAACTCTTTGAGAAGCTCGGAATGTGATTGCTGGGCCCCTTGGTATCATCAATAGCGACAGGTAAAGTGCTGGAAGACTGGAGATTGGCTAACGAGGTGCCACTACTTAAAGGATTTAAGAAAGGTAATAAGGAAAATTTAGTGAGCCTGACGTCAGGGGTGGGTAAGTTGTTGAAAGGGATGATGAGGCATAGGATTTTCACGCATTGGAATATGCGACGGTTGATTAGGCAGAGTCAACATGGCTTTGAACAAGCAATATCGTATCTCACTGACTTGACTGAGATTTTTTTGAAGAAGCAACTAAGAAGATGAATTGCGGTAGAGGGGTTCACATCGTCGATTTGGATATCAGTATGGCGTTGAACAACATTGTACATGGTCATCTGTTTAACAAGGTTGGTTCGTATGAAAGCCATGTGGTTACAAAACTGGCTCAAAGGTCGGAGACCGAGGGTGGTGGTAGAGGGTTGCAATATCCTGGCAAAGGTTTGCAATGCCCCCCACGTTGTGCAGGTAGTCTACTAGCACGGCCTGCACAGCTCTCCATCTTAGCCGTTACCTTACCCCAGTTTATGATGCCTGGGCAGGTTCTGTAAAGCAGATTCAGAATTTGAGGCAATGGACCAGTCTAGCGGACTTGGCAATGTCTCTTATCAATGTTTGTTTCCTTGTGATTGGACCCGCTATTGTCTCCCTTCTCCTATTATTCCAAATCCCCCATCTCCTTATTCTTATTTTCAGTAAATTTGTTTTCTTTTCAGTATCTATCCCTGGCTTTAGATTTTGACTCCCTCGTACATCGAGTGCAGGCATTGTGAATGTCAGAAACATTGAAATGTTGTGTATCAGGCTGTTGTTCACTTCCCAATATGTCCCATGTGGTGCTCCATGGACAGATGAGTTCCAGGAGCTTTGAGTCACGTGGTTGAAACTTGGTATGCCCCTGCTCGCGGAACGCCTCTCTTTGTCTCTCAGTTGATCGTGTGGTCAGTAACAGGAGGAAAATCCTGGAGTATAATTGTGAAGGGCCATGCATCTAACTTGTAGCTGAGGGGCTTCTGACTGACTCCGGTTATTGAAAACTTAGTGGAGCTGCTGAGGATGTGAGCTTGGGCTGGAGGTTGGGCTGTGAGCTGCCTCAGAAATTCAGGGAGACCTAAGGATTTGGTGACCCAACTCTGGATGGAGCATGGGGACTGTAGTTATTGAGTCATAGAGTTAGCATGGAAGCAGACCCTTTGGTCCAACCCGTTCATGCCGAGCAGATATCCCAACGCAATCTAGTCCCACCTGCCTGCACCTGGCCCATATCGCTCCATACCCTTCCTATTCATATACTCATCCAAATGCCTCTTAAATGTTGCAATTGTACCAGCCTCTACCACATCCTCTGGCAGCTCCACTACCCTCTGCGTGAAAAGTTTGTCCCTTAGGTCTTTTTTATATTTTCCCCCTCTCAACCTATACCTATGCCCTCTCGTCATCGACTCCCCGAACCCAGCGAAAAGAGTTTGCCTATTTATTCTATCCATGCCCCTCATAATTTTGTAAACCCCTCAGCCTCCGATGCTCCAGGGAAAATAGCTCCAAAATCTTCAGCTTCTCTCTATAGCTCAAATCCTCCAATCCTGGCCACATCCTTCTAAATCTGTTCTGAACACTTTCAAGTTTCACAACATCTTTCCGATAGGAAGGAGTCCAGAATTGCATGCAATATTCCAACAGTGGCGTAACCAATGTCCTGTACAGTGGTAACATGATCTTCCAACTCCTGTACTCAATACTCTGACCAATAAAGGAAAGCATACAAAACGCCTTCTTCACTATCCTATCTAACCGCGACTCCACTTTCAAGGAGCCATGAATCTGCACTCCAAGATCTCTCTGTTCAGCAACACTCCCTAGGATCTTACCATTTAGTGTATAAGTCCTGTTAAGATTTGCTTTCCCAAAATGCAAAACCTCACATTTATTGAATTAAACGCCATCTTCCAAGTCTCAGCTCATTGGCCCATCTGGTCCAGATCCTGTTGTAATCTGAGGTAACCCTCTTCATTGTTCACTACACCTCCAATTTTGGTGTCATCTGCAAACGTACTAAAAATATCTCTTATGCTCGCATCTAAATCATTTATGTAAATGAGAAAAAGTAGAGGACTCAATACTGATCCTTGTGGCACTCCACTGGTCTCAGGCCTCCAGTCTGAAAATCAATCCACCACCAGCACCCTCTGTCTTCTACCTTTGAGCCAGTTCTATATCCAAATGGCTCGTTCTCCCTGTATTACATGAGATCTAACCTTGCTCATCAGTGTTCGACGTCGAACGCCTTACTGAAGTACTTATAGATCACATCTGCTGTTCTGCCCTCATCAATTGTCTTTGTTACTTGTTCAAAAAACTCAATCAAGTTTGTGAGACATGATTTCCCACGCACAAAACCATGTTGACTGTCCAGAATCAGTCTTTGCCTTTCCAAATAGCTGTATATCCTGTCCCTCAGGATTCCCTCCAGAATCTTTCCCACCACCGAGGTCAGGCTCACCGGTCTATAGTTCCCTGGCATGTCTTTACGACCCTTCTTACAGAGTGGCACCATGTCTGCCAAACTCTAGCCTTCCGGCACCTCACCTGTGACAATCAATTGTACAAATATCTGAGCAAGAGGCCCAGCAATCTCTTCTCTAGCTTCCCACAGAGTTCTCGGGTACACCTGATTAGCTCCTGGAGCTTCATCCACTTTTAACCATTTCAAGACATCTAGCACTTCCTCCTCTGTAATCTGGGCATTTTGCAAGATGTCACCATTTATTGCCCTACAGTCTGTATCTCCCATATCCTTTTCTACAGTAAATATTGACGCAAAATATTCATTTAGTATCTCCCCCATTTTCTGTGGCTCCACACAAAGGCCGCCTTGCTGATCTTTGTGGGGCCCTGTTCTCTCCTTAGTTACCCTTTGGTCCTTAATGTATTTGTAAACACCCTTTGGATTCTCCTTTATTCTATTTGCCAATGCTATCTCATGTCCCGTTTTTGCCCTCCTGATTTCCCTGTTAAGTATACTCATACTTTCTTTGTACTCTTCTGAGGATTCACTCGATCTATCCTGTCTATACCTGACATATGCTTCCTTCCTTTTCTTAACCAAACCTTAATTTCTTTCGTCATCTTGCATTCCCTATACCTACCAGCCTTCCCTTCCACCCTGACAGGAATATACTTTCTCTGGATTCTTGTTATCTCATTTCTGAAAGATTTCCATTTTGCAGCCACCCCTTTACCTGCGAACATCTGCCTCCAATCAGCTTTTGAATGTTCTTGCCAAATACCGTCAAAATTGGCTTTTCTACAATTTAAAACATCAATTTTTAGATCTGGCCTATCCTTTTCCATCACTATGTTAAAACGCATGTAACTATGGTCGCTGGCCCCAAAGTGCTCCCAACTAACACCTCAGTCATCTGTCCTCCCTTATTTCCCAAGAGTAGTTCAAGTTTTGCACCTCTCCCATTAAGTACATCAGCATTCTGAATCAGAAAATTGTTTTGTACACACTTAACAAATTCTCCCCATCTAAACCCTTTAAGCTATGGCAGTCCCAGTCGATGTTTGGAAAGTGAAAATCCCCTACAATAACCACCCTATTCTTCTTACATTTAGCTGAGATCTCCTGACAATTTTGTTTCTAAATTTCCCTCTGACTATTGGGGGGTCTATAATACAATTCCAATAACGTGATAATCACTTTCTTATTTCTCAGTACCATCCAAATAACTTCCCGAGATGCATTTCCGGGAATATCCTCCCTCTACACAGCTGTAATGCTGTCCCTTATCGAAAATGCCACTCCCCTCCTCTCTTGCCTCCCTTTCTATCCTTCCTGTAGCATTTGTAGCTTGGAACATTAGGCTGCCAGTCCTGGCCATCCCTGAGCCATGTTTCCGTAATTGCTATGATATTCCAGTCCCACGTTCCTAAACATGCCCTGCCTTCCCTGATAGGCCCCTTGCATTGAAATAAATGTAGGTTAATTTATTAGTCCTACCTTGCCGCTGCCTGCTCTGACGTTTCTCCAGAAACATATAATCAAGAAAGAATCCACTGTAACCACTACTGCAGCCTTTCTCTGGGACAGGCTCAAAACAATGTTAACTTATCTGATTCTGTGCTGTGAACTTCGCCCAACAGTTCCTCCAAGATTTGTTGCGAATTTCACTGTTTGTTAATTTTGCCACGTACACTCCATTGCATCTGGGTCTGCAACATGGACAACAAATGGAGCAAAGGCTGCAGAGACGGGAAGCTCTGAAACCACGGAGTAAGTGTGTGTGGGGAAACGGATCTGGGGTATCTGTATTTTCGCCTGGACAAGCACATACTCTCACTCTCCCCGTTACATACACTGATGCACACACTCCCGATCTGCTCCACACACACGCTCACACTCCCCCTCTCTCACATTCCACACACGCACTCCACTCTGTCACATGCAAGCATGCACACAGAGCCTCTCTCCCTCCCGCACTCACAAATACACTCCATCTCACTCTCTCACACATACAGTGTCTGTGTCTCCCTTTCACACAGACTCGTCCCCTCTCTCACACATAAACACACGCACACATACATGTACGCACATATAAATCTTCGGGGTGAATTTGCATTTGCCAATTTGTATTTGCAGATGCATTTTATTTTGTTCCAAATACATACAAATTTTAGACAGTCAGTCGATGTGATATTTTCCAAACTCCTACTTTGTAAATAAAACCAGTCTGACTCCAGGTGAAGACAGAGACAGCGTCTGAACAAGGTCTCACGCATAGAATACATTGTCTGACCGCAAGTGTTACTTCATCTACCTGAAGATATATCCAGGTACTGACTTGAAATACATTCTGCGATTTGCATAATAATCAAGCGAACTTGCACCTCCATTCTAACTGATTAAGTATATAAGAACCATCTTCGGTGTGTACAATTCGTACGCATAAGTTGTATAACCCTTTGACCTTTTCTTATAACTTCTGTGTTTGAGGTCTTCCTCCCTCACCTGATGAAGGAGCAGCGCAATGAAACTCTGTGTTTACAAATAAACCCATTGGACTCTAACCTAGTGTCTTTGATTTTTGATCTTGTCCAACCCAGTCCAAAACCAGCGGCTCCATATCCTAACCCCATGTGTTCTTGTCTTGCATATTACCCTTTTGTGATGCACGTTATGCAATGATGCCTGGAAGTGCAGTTATAATACATCTTTACGATCCCCATTATCCACCTTGCTTGTTAAGTTTTATTTAAAGAAAGTTAGTCAAATCATTCAAACATGATTTATCCTTCATAAAACTTTGTTGACTGTGCTGGATTGTGGCTTGCCTTTGGAAATCTCCTGCTTTAATTCCTTCATAACGGATTCTAATAATTATCTTCAATCCAAATACTTTTCTCATTACTTTTCATTCCCCAAAGAAGCTGGTCATTCAATGTCCTTCCCTTTCTATAACCTCCATGTTCCCTTTCATAATTCCTGTGTAACAGACACAAGGCTGTAAAATATCTGCTCCAATTGCTGTGTAAAAGGCATGATTGGACTCATTCTGTTCCTGCTTTACACCCTCGCTGGGACGAATGTCCTCCTGGTATTCCTACATTTTAGTCTCAATGGACTTGAATGTCCTGCTCCTGTTCCTGACCAAGCCGCTTAAGATTTCAATGTCCTCATCCTGTCGCTCAATGACCGATTTGGGGACTTATGGAACCTCCCTGCTCAAATGTCACTTTTCAAGTGCTGAACTATGTTGGCAAGTTGTGTTGCTCACATTGGGTAGCTCGGTAGTTAGCACTGCTGCCTCACTGCACCAGATTTCCTAGTTCAATTTCAGTCTCCAGTTTCCTCCCACCGTCCCTAGATGTGCATGTTAGATGGATTGGCCACGCTAAGTACCCATAATATCCGGGGTGTGGAGGCCAGGTGAATCAGTCATGGAAAATGCCAGGTTATAAAGATTGGGTGGGGTCGGTGCTGGGATTAGATGGGACGGTCTACGAAGGATCATTGTGGAGTTGATTGGTCAAATGGCCTGCTTCCACATTGCAGGGATAATCTGATTAACACGTTCGTTGCAGAAATCAGCTAGGGGAACAATCTTTGAGTTCATTCCAACATCCTTTCCTCAGTGAGGAGATTAAATCTCTGTGTACTACTCCAGATGTGAGCTCACTAAGACCCTGTACAGCAGCAGCAACGCTGTACCAGCCTGTTGTAAGGTTCCCACCCAGGTTAGAACAGTCTCAGCTCTCTGGGGAATACACAGCACTGCTGAAAGTTCATTGTCCTTCTGTACTCCACCAGCATAACGCGAGATCTGGAGAAAATCTCACAATGGCGCTTGCGAAGAACGCGAAAGATGAGGCGAGGTAATAACCATGTTGAGATATCCCTCGCCAATCCTCTTGCCTGAATCTGCCATTAACGTCGCCAGAGTCCATGTCACGCAGATTCCACAGAATCAGGTAAGGTGGATCTTAGAAACAGCAAGGAGAAGCAAACATTCATGAGAGTTATGCATCAAAGTGAAAGCTGCAATACAAATGCTGGGTATGTTACAAAACAGGAAATTAGACATACAGGTTTGTGTACTGCAGGAATAATGGACAGCTTCAAGTGTTCAACATCTAACAGCTTCAACATCTAACCAGTGTTTACCCAAGTGAATGTTAATGTTGAGTGTGTATGAACCAGGTTGTTCATATGTTGAGCACCGAGCTGTTGATTAGGCAATTTTGGAATTGGTGTTGTGTGATCAGAAGACTTTGCTGTAGAGGAGCTTTGGGGAATAGTGATCTTAATATATTTAATTTTTCATGACGTCTGAATACAAGCAGTTTTTTTTTCCTGATATTACTGGCATATACCTGAATCGTGCAAGCCATTAAGATGCGAGAATAAGCTTGGCTTTAGTGAATTTGAAAAGTACATTAAAGTGACTTAATGAAAGACATGGAATGCCTCATTTTTAAGAAACACTGTAAGGTCTACAATATACATATATTGTTCCAAGGCATAAATCACAAAAGTGAAATGCGAATCAACGATGGTGAACAAAAGAAGTTAAGAATTGCATTAGATCGAAGAAAGTGCATTAGGGAAGTGTCATTGAATTAATTGTGGATTAATTGAAATTGTGGACGCACCAAAAGGGAACTGATAAACTGATAAGTAAATTATAAAGAGAACAGCAATACAAACTAACCAGAAACAAAAGGACTGACCACAAACCTCTATTAATATTTGAAAGGAAAATAAAAGCAAGGTCAAAGGTGGAAGAGTGAATGTGTGGACAGGATAATTTGTTGTGGAAAACAGAAAAATGTTAGGGAAACTGAACAGTTAATTTATATCTGTCTTCACGGAAAAAAGGTGCAGAAAATCTCCCAGAAGTACCAAGGGACCATGGGACTTGTGTAACTAAAGACAAAAATCATACATATCAGTGACCAGGTAACGTTTGAAAACACAACTGGATTGAGCATTGATTATCTGACAGACCAAATGTACTTCATTACAGAATGTCAGGGAAAGCAGAAATGGACATAATAATTGCATTGGGAATCATTGTATATTTTTCATATTCAATTTGGGAGGTTGTAAATGCAGTCTAACGATTTACAAAGTATAGAAGAGGGAGAATGGTGAACTACAGATCAGTTAACTTATTGTTCGCAGTGGGGAATCTGCCGGAATTCATGATAGAGAATGCGATATTGGACACTTGGAAAGGTATAGGAAACTTCGAGGGAATGATGCTATATTTCAGAAAGGGAAGGCAACATTTACAAACCTTTTGTTTGAAGATGTACCCTGCCGATATAAACAATGAAGAACAAGTGGATGTGGTATAGTTGGATATCAGGAAGTTTTTTAAAGAATCCATACAGTAATTTAGCCCTACAACAATAAAGCAAATTGTATTGGGAGGAACATACGCAAATGGGGGAGGGTAAAGTTAAGTTTGCCTTTGTTTGAAGGGAATCAGAATATAGGCAATGAAGGGCTCTGTGCTCTCTTTCCATGGATGATGTCTGCGTTACTGTGATCACTGTGATGTCCAGCATGTGTTGGTTTCCGTACGGATTCCAGCTTCTGTAGCACACTCTCATCTCCCCACCCTCCATCCACATTCGCATCTACATCATTTCTAAATACCACAAATAATAAGGGCACAACACTGGTCTCTGTGATACCCCAGGGCAGACTGGTCTCCAATCACATAGGCAGCTTTCTACCAGTACTCTCTGTCTCCTGCCAGAATACAAAGATTTTCCGGGTGTTTGGCAGTGAGGAGAAAGGTTTTATGTTAAAGGAAGATATAGATGGAATGATCAGATGGGATGGGCAATGGCAGATGGAATGTAACCCTGATAAATATGAGGTGATTCACTTTGGAAGAAGAAACCAGACAGGGGAGAACTCAATGAATGGCAGCACACTAGGGAGCTCAGAGGTTGCTTCTCCACACATCCTTGAATGTACTAGGCAGAGTAATAGGTTAGTTCAGAAGTCACATGCGACTGTCGGCATATCCTTTAATCATTGTGACATGGATTGTAAGAGTTATACAAAATTTTGATTCGGCCACAGATAGAGTACTGCGTGGATTTCTGGGAGTCACAGGATGGAAGGATGTGATTGCACTGAAGGGGGTGCAGAGGAGATTCGACAGGATGTTGCCTGGGATGGGGCATATCAGCTATGGAGAGAGGCTGGATAAACTCGGATTATTTACAATGGAGCAGAAAAGGCTGAGGGAGACATGATTCAGAAGGGTAAGATTACGAGGAGCATGGACAAGGTGGCGATGCAGCAGCTGCTCCTTTTACTCAAAGTTTCAAGAACGAGGGATAATCCATTTAAAGTGAAGGGTTTTGCAGTTTAGAGAAGATATGAGGATTGTTTTTTATCCAGAAGGCATTGGAGTCAGGATTAAGTTTCCTGAGAGGAGATGGGTAATCTCACAACCATTAAAACGTAGTTGAAGTATCATAACATTTAAGGCCACAGATCTCATGTAAGAAAGTGGGACTAATGTAGATTATACTGCCTTTCTGACAGTACATAGTATATGCTTCTGTGATTGTTTGATTATGGACAGTGAAAGCAGTTAAGAAGATAACCGCTTGACCATCATTTCAGGGGGATTTGAGTACAGAAGTAAGGGTGCCTGACTGCAGTTGTACCGGGCCTTGATGAGACCTCATCTTGAACATTGTGCAGTATTGTGTGCAGTGTTAATGTCCTTACCTAATAAAGGACAAATCTGACATTGAGGGAGAGCAGTGAAGGATGACCAGACTGACCTCTCGGTTGACAGGCTTGTTGGGGGAACAGAGTTTGGGGCGACTGGACATGTATTCCATGAGCTGTAGTAAAACCAGTGAAATATATAAAATTCTGACAGGGGGAGACTGTATGGAAGCAGGAATGGTGATTCCCCAGTCTGGGACGTCAAAAACAAGAACCCACGGTATTAGGTACAGGCAGGCCACTCTGCATTGAGATGACATTAAATGCCTGAACTCAGAGACTGGTGAACCTGGGGAATTCTCTCCCACATCAGGCTGTTGAAGACAAGGCACTGAATATAAATAATGATTGTTAGACACGAAGGGGATGAGAAGAGAGCAGGAATATGGTGTGGAAATAGAGAATCAGCGCTCATTACAGATTGTTCTCCGATAACGCGGCAGCTGTGTTCCTGTGGAACACTATTATGGAAAGCGGTGCAATATAAATAATGGGGGCTATGGGAAAAAGAGGGTAAGGGCGAAGACCCAATAATGTCAGGAAAAATCATAACATAAAAATTAGTCATCCTAACATAGCACAGTCCATGTAAATCTTCAAAACATATATTGCTACATAATAGTGCTGTAAATGTACCACTTTCACACCACAGTTACCGAATACGGCACTGTACCTTTCACCAAGCTCTTCACCAGAAAGCACGCAAACGGCTGACCACATCACACTACCGCAGGATTCCAGTTACAGTAGATTCCCGACATTAAGGAAACAAGCCCTTCAGCCCAAGTCCACACCACGCTCCGAAGAATAACCGACCCAGACCCATTCCCCGACCCTATATTTACCCCTGACTAACACACCTAACACTATGGCCAATTCACCTGACCAGCACATCTTTGGACTGTGGGAGGAAACTGGAGCATCTGGAGGAAACTCATGCAGACCCAGGGAGAATGTGCAACCTCCACACAGAAATTAATCCAATGCGGAAATTGAACCTGGGTCCCTGGTGCAAACCATTGAGCCACTATACCATCCCAAGATTTCTCCCAAGATTCTTCCTATGGTTTGCAAGAAAGTTCCTTCTAAATGTCGATTACAATTCCCAGTCCTGGATGTAGGTTTGCTCGCTGAGTTGGAAGGTTCATACATCCATAATCTCAACCTGAACTACAAATTTTCTCAAACTTCGCTAAGAATTCCCAGTTTCAGGCTCCGTTTCAAGACGTGCAGAGCGGATTACATTCCTGGTTTAGTTGAACACATTTAGGATGCATTTTGCAGACAGACGACCCTGAGGCTGTATTTTACTGTTCAGCTGGTGCCGGGGATTGAATCATGTTACAGTGCACGGGAGCTTGCTTTATAAAGAAAGGTGCACAATTCATGAATCGTGTTGCAGCTACATCGTGTTTAATAAGCACACATTATTGGAGAACTGCCTGTATATTGTTGGAGGAGCAAAATTGATGGGACAAAGGGACGACACTAATTTTTATTTTATATATCTCGATGTTTAAACATACTGAGGGATATGAACCTTGTGTGGGGAAGACTGCATTGAGGAGATTTTCTCCATGAACTAGAATGGAGAAGGCTCAAAGTGTCGAAAGACCTCCACCTTTCCTGATGTTTCTGTGCAGTCTGTGGGACAGCTCTGTAAATGCTGTCACAAGCTCTCAGACGTTAGGAAGGAGATCTTTGCTTGGTGACGGGACTGTGTTTCCAATTCCCTTTTCCGATACCGAGGCTGGGGCCGAGTGTTCTGTCCGGGATTATCCTTTAAGACCTCGGGGCAGTTTGATATAATGGAATGTCTTGCTTGGCTGTTTCCGAGACCATTGAAGAGTTTATCACATGTCTGGAGTCACTTTTAGCCCAGACCTGGAAAACACGGGAGATTCACTTCTTGAACGTACATTGGGGAAGCAAATTGGTGCTTACAATCGACATTGGCTTCAAGGTCACTGTTACTGACGCCAGATTTAACATCTTGAAATTTCATTAATTATTATTAACTTCCACCAGCTACCAGACCATTAGTCTGGTCTTGATTAGTAATCCAGTGATATTTCCACAACAGCAATATCTCCACATGGGGACGTATCGGAAACCACACTGAGCAGGTTATTTCTGTGCTGCTTGACAGTTCTGTCAAAAAGAACTCCCACCAATGTGACTGTCGCGACGGGACTGAAGGCGTAGTAAATGGTCAGACTGTAGTCATTCCCTTGTTATGGGACTGAGTATGCGGCTGTACCGGACATTGGTTAGGCCACTGTTGGAATATTGCGTGCAATTCTGGTCTCCTTCCTATCGGAAAGATGTTGTGAAACTTGAAAGGGTTCAGAAAAGATTCACAAGGATACTGCCAGGGTTGGAGGATTTGAGCTTTAGGGAGAGACTGAACTGGCTGGGATTGTTTTCCCTGGAGCATCGGAGGCTGAGGGGAGACCTTATAGAGGTTTACAAATTTATGAAGGGCACGGATAGGATAAATGGACAAAGTCCTTTCCCTGGGTTCGGGAATTCCAGAAATAGAGGCCATAGGATTAGGGTGAGATTGTGAAAACAAGGATGGCAGATACTGAAACCTGAGTCTAAATTAGATTCCCAATAAAGCTACTGCACTTGACTGGTTACATTCCAAAAAGCAGAACCACCATCTGATGGAGAACGGGGAAGTCATCCCAAGACTTACAGATTAGGTCGAAGCTCTGCATTCTTCCTTCATCCAGTTGGAAAAACACAGCAGTTCAGGAAGCATCCGAGGAGGAGTAAAATCGACGTTTCGGGCAAAATCCCTTCATCAGGAATACAGGCAGAGAGCCTGAAGGATGGAGGGCAAAGATATAAAAGAGTCCTAAAGGGCAACTCTTTCATGCAGAGGATGGTGCGTGTATGGAATGAGCAGCCAGAGGACGTGGTGGAAGCTTTTTGATGCATTTAAGAGGCATTTGGCTGGATATATGAATAGGAAGGGTTTGGAGGGATATGGACCCGGTGCTGCCAGGTGGGACTAGATTGGGTTGGGATATCTGGCCGGTATGGACAGGTTTGAACGAAGGGTCTGTTTCCATGCTGTACATCTCAATGACTCTATGACTCAATGGATATATTTGAGTAATTTTCCACATTGCTCGTGCGATGTCAGAGTTTGAGCTGGAATGAAACAGCTTCCCCAGGGACACGGCTTGTTGTGTAGCACAAGTCTTCAGTCCTATTGCAGGAATGGGGTCAGGGCCCATTGCCCTTGTCGTATCTACTGTGCTCAGCAGTTTCTTCATGTCACGTGCAGCGAATCAAATTGGTTGAAGACTGGCATCTGTGAATCTGTGAGCATCATGAGGAGGGTGATTTGTATTATCAACTCAACACTTCTGGTTGAGGATGGTGAAGATACCACATCCTTGTCTTTTACACTGATGTTCAGGGCTGTTCCGTTATGTAGGATGGAGACATTTGTGGAGTCCTTTCATCCAGTAAATTGTTCAATAGTTCATCGACATCGATGACTGAATGAGGGAAGAATGCAGAGCTTTGATGTTATCTGTTAGTCTTGGGCTGACTTCTCCCTTCTCTATCAGATGGTAGTTCTGGTTTTTGGAATGTAAACAGTCAAGTGCGGTAGCTTTTATAGGTTGTCATCAGATTTAGATGCACATGGTTCTGACTCTGGCATGTTCACCCAAACTCGGCACTGACCCATCACGCGGCTTGATGATAATGGTACAGTGATGGATTTTCTGGATTGTGATTGAATGCAATTCTGCTGCGACTGCTGCTGAGATCTACAGCATCACATGATAACCCAGTGTAAACTGCAATATCTGCAAATCAATTCTCCTGACTTTCCCCCAGTTCAGTCCGAGACCCGTTCACCCATCAGCCCTGTACTCAGTGACCTAACCTGCTTTCTGATGTGCAAACACATCCAGTTTCATATTTTGTATTCTGCTGAGGGCCTCTCCCTGATGTCACACCTCCAATTTGATAAATTACTCTCAGATACTTTAACATATTCATCTAAATCCCATTTTCATTTCATTAATAACATCTTCTGTGTTTGAAGTGAATGTTTTGTCCTCTGTTTTTCTCTCTGACGGTGATTAAAAGGTCTGTTGTGGCAGTGATGCCAGCCTTATGTCGTTTCAGAGCCAATGAACTTTTGCCCTTTGCACTATTGTTCACTTCCCAATGTACCACGCTCCGTGCTGGACATGGCATCTGAGCAGATTTGACGCACGTCTTTGGAACTTGTTAAAAAACAGAAATTGCAGACGAAACTAAGGAGGTCTGGCTGCATCTTGTGGCGTGAAAGGAGAATTCATCTTTCGGACCCAGTGATCCTACCCAGTTTCTCCAGAAATATTTATCTTTTTGTTTGGAGTATCCATAGTTATTTGTTGAATTGAAAATTTATTCTCTGCCTATTCATTTCTGGAGAAACTCAGCAGGTCTGGCAACATTTGCAGAGACAGAGAAAAAGAGTTAGCGTTTCAACTCCAGTGTAACACTTCGTCAGAACTGAAAAAGATTGGAAAATGGGCATTTTAGTCCCTTGGCAGATGTGGGAGCTAGGTGAAAGGGAAAAGAGGGTGTGAGAACTGATAAACAGGCTTTTAGCAGTGATGAACGAGAAGATGATATAAAATGTGTTTAAATTAAGATGTGACTTGGGGAAAGGGGTTTTCTCTATTGAGTAAAAGATAAAGAAGACACAACCACACAAGATCATAGGGAGGCCAGGAGGGAGAATGTTGAACATGTGGTATTATATAGATTTGGCCAGAGATACACTATATTGTAGAAATCATCACCACCATCAGACAATGGAACGCAGGTGCTTGACGTCTTATTGGCACTAGTAGCATTTTCATGCTGCCTTAGTATTGGAACATAAAGACAAAACAAATAACAGAATGAAGTTTGGGCTGAATGCTGTTTATCAGTCGCTTTTAATATTGTTTCAAATTTGCAGTGCTTATTTTTAAATGCTTGTTCTTGAAGTTAGTATCAGATGGGGGTTAGGAGGTTGAGGGCTGACATTGTAGAAATTTATAAAATCATGGTAGGATGAAAGATAGTTTCCACCAGATAGGAAAATTAAATCATAGAGTGCATATGTTTAAGAGGGAAGATTTAAAAGGGAGGAAGACCGAACTTTTTTTTACAGAGGGTGATCTTTATGGAATGAGATGCCAGACGAAGACTGGCAGATGCAAGTATAGCTCCAACATTTGAATGACGCTTGGACAAACATATGAATGTGAACCATTCAGAGGCATATGGGGCAAATGCAAGCAGATGGGACCAGTTTATATTGGAAAAACCTGGCTGGCATGGACAAAGTGGACCAAGGATTATGTTTGGGCACAATATAACTGTATGAATATAGAAAGAAAAGGAAAGAAAAGATGTGATGTAAACAAATTGGCAAGAAATATAAAAAAAAACAAGCAGCACGAGATTTTCCATTTATATAAGAGTCGTTCCAAAGGTGTGTGTGATATTTGGTAGGAAGAAAGTCAGGAAGGTTTATTGAGGGAAATTTGGAGGTTGTGACGTGGGATACAGACAGATAATTTCCACCAGTATTTTACATCGTTCCTCACAGGTGAAGGTGCTGTAAATATTTCAATGATGTAAACAAAATGGTAATAGGAGGTAAGTTCTTGAACTGTCTCTAACAAAAGGAACAAGGCATTTATTAAACCGATAAGACTAAGGGTAAACTGATCATAAACAATACATAGCTGGTTTTAAAAGAAGTGATCACAGAGTGGCTGGTGGCTTTGTGTGAAATATTCCATAACTCACTAGATTAAAGGAGTGATCCACTGAAACTGGAGACCCTCCAATGTGGCATCTGTCTTCAAGAAAGGAGCGAGACTGAAAGCAGGAGCCACTTAGCCTCAACATTAATGCTGGGAATCTGTTATTAAGGAAGGAACTGTACAGCATTTAGAAAAGCATCACACAGAGTCATCATGGTCTTCTTAAAGGCAAACTATATTTTGTCTGTAAAATCATGCAAAGTTTTTCTGGAGACCCATGAGAATGTATCAAGCGGCCTTGATAAATGGGCACTGATAGACACGAGGCTTTCCAGAGATTTTCCACAAGGTATCATAATATAAAAGTTCTTACGCAGGACAAAAGCTCATACTATGACGGATAATGCATTAGCATGGGATGACAATTGGTAAACACTTAGAAATCGGAGAGTCAGGAATCATCGATCTTTATGAAAAAAAATGTATCTACTGGAGTACCACAAATATCAGACTGATAGCAAGAGTTGCTTACAATCTATGCTGATAGCCTGCCAGCGGGAGCTGAAAGCAGTATACATCCGAGTTTGTGGAAGACACTGAGAACCAAAAGGTAGGCTGTTATTTAATGAAGAGGACTCCCAATAAAAGAGCAGTACAAAAGATTGAAGTGTTCCTTTGTATGAAACATAACGTCAGCATACTGATGCAGAAATATTGGTTCATTAGATTGGTTCCAGGGATGCAAGTGATGATTTATTGAATACATCAAAAATGCTGAGTCCGTAATTCATTGTGGTTTAAATGATGATAGTGGCATTATTGAAATGGACAAAATACAGAGGAGGCTTGACAAAATAAATGTTGAGAATGTGGTTCCACACCTGGGCAGACTGTCTCACTCCGGGACATAGATACAGAATAAGGAATGTCGATTTCAAACTGAGATGCAAAGAATTGTCTTGTTTCAGAAGGTAGTGAATGGCTGGAATTCCCTAACCCAGAGAGTTGTGGAGACTGGGTCACTGATTGTATTTACAGACGGTGTGGATTGGGTTTTGACATATCAGCGATTTGAGGGATGTAAGGGGTTAGCAGGGAAGTGGAGTTGAGCACTGGAATAGATCAGCCACGTTCTTATTGAATGACAGTGCAAGTTTTAGGGGCTGAATAGTTGGCCCCTATTCCTATTTGTTACGTTTTTATTTATGCATTTGGTAAATAACTAGTTATTATCCTGGAAGTCATGATGTAAAATGTTGCATTCAGGGAGAGCAGAGGATTTGTCAGAGTTGACCTTGTGTGAGGTATGGGGGCTGTATTCACAGTGAATCTGGGTGTGTAACATGACCCACATCTGGAGCAGAAGTTACAGAGAAGGGAAGCCTTGAAAGAGGAATTGGGTGGGGCTCACTTCCTGAACTAGCCTAGATTTTCCAATTACATTTCCCAAACTACACCTAACCATCGGAGTGGCCTTGATCTGCTCCTGTGCAGCTGAAGCGAAGGGCTGAATGGAACATCAGAACATAGGGCTGAGGGACATGGTCCTTTGGCACTACTCGACCAGTCAATAAGGTCAGGGCTCATCTTATTGTGTTCTCAGCTGCACTTTTCTGTCACTGCACCATTATCCCTGATTCACCTATCCATAGAAATAGAGACAAAGTCAGCCTTGATACAATATAAAGATTCAGGCATCCCAAACTTCTGCGAAAGAGAATTCCCACTTGAATGAATTCCTACTTTTTGAATTTCTCTTCACTCCGGTTCTGACTAAGGTTGGAGGGTGTCACTGTTCCCTTCTCTAGTCCCACTCCTTCACTACTCACAACGCATTTTAAAGGAAACCAGATATGGTCGATGACAAAGATCTAAGACTGGGTCAGGTTCAGTTATCAGAACAAGTCAGTTAGATTTCATTAGTCAGCTACAAGTAATTAATAGAACTAGCTGAGGAGTATGATGGATATGTGGTTCGCATTGCAGCCTCACATCACAAGGAGCTTGGTTGAAATTCAAACTCAGGTGACTCTCTATGTGGAGTTTGAACATTCTCCATGTATCTATGTGGGTTCCCCCCAGTGTTCCAGTTTCCTCCCAGAGTACAAAGATGTGCAGCTTAGAGTGGATTGACCATGCTGGATTGCCCATTGTTGAGAGAGGGTCCCCTTCATGGTAACCTCTGTCAGTGGGGGGAGTTGAACCTGCGCTGCTGGCCTCCCTCTGCATCACAAACCAGCCGTCCAACCAACTGAGTGGGAGACTGCGTAACTGTTACAGACATGAACATTCACAGACAAAGGGCTAAAGAAACGACCATAACAAGGAAAGTGGTACAATTCAGATAACGGTCAAGGTAACAGCTGAGGATAAAAAAGTTTTCTGCTCGAAATTGTATTTTATAACTGGACAAGTGTTTAGAAGCAGGGTTTGGCTGAATACAATAAAGCGAGACAAAGTGAAATAGCCAGAATAACTAACTGTGATTGGATATAGAATACGTGCATATGGAGAGTGAGAGAGAGAGAGAGAGAGAGATAAAAATCGTCGTGTTAGTTCCCCTTATCTGCCATGAACAGGGTCAAGTGTGCAGTGTCGCTCTAAACTGAGAAAGTTCAATAGTGTGGCCATTGACCATTGAAAGATGGCACTAATGCCATTGATCACGGAGTATCAGAGGCATCAGTCCCATGGCGTGTACCTCCAGCTATGTTGGGTTGAAGAATTGTGCTGGCATTGAATGAGAGGAACACTATGAGATTGAGTGGGTAGTTAATGAGGTGAGTTCGATAAGGTAGCACCAGGAAACTAGCTCAGCCTCGTACAGACAATCCCTTTGTCACACTCAATGAAAATGGCACTGATATTATTTATTGTTAAATTCAGACTAATGAGTCGAAGACTCTGATGACCCCACACCCAGTTACAAGGTTGCAGAACAAATGCCCACCATAATCTGTATTGACATCAGTATCACCTTCACCTATCATTCCTGGGAATACTGGCTCATGTTGCAGAACGCTGTCGAACTGTCTTCATTTCAGCATTCTGAAACCTGTGACCTTACGTGAAATTGTCTTTCAATATCCTTTTCACTTTTCTCCCCAAATCCTTTTTACTGTTGGTTGTTAAACTGATGTGCTCTCCATATCTCTCTGGCAGGGACCAGGGAATACCGTCTAGGGAATGAAGACTCTGTATCAGGGTGATCACGTAACTAGATGAGTAATTCAGAGGCATGGGCTGTGACTTCAAGGCAGTGTTTGAAATCCTAAGACAGCCAGTGTCAGAGATTAAATTCGAATGACAAAAAATTGGAATGAAACCTAATTTCACTCATGGAAACCAGAAACCAACAGAATTGAGTCTTATTATTTCATGATAATCTATGGCTAAGAAAATTAACATTATTGCCCAGTCTGAACTCAGCGTGACTTTAGATCCACAACAAAATTGTTGTCTCCATTTTTTTCTTGACAAATGGCCGCGTGGTCAAGGACAATTAGTGATGGACAACAAATGCTGCCTTTGCCCGTGATGCTGGCGTCCCGGAAAACAATAACATTAAATGTGAACTAAACCAAGGTGGATGCTAGAGATCGAAAATAAAATTTTCCATCATCTGAAAGTGTTGGAGAATCTCAGCAGGAATGGCAGCCTCTGTCAGGAGCAACGCAAATAACAGTTTGAGTCCAGTGACCCTGTTTCACAACTGAAAGCAAACTGGGAAATAATATTACTTATCCTGGAAACAGGGATGGTTGTGTTGGAGAGCGAGGTGGGGGCAGTATTAAATAGGGTTGATGGAGAAATGGCAAAAAAAGAGAGGAAAAGAAATGAAAAGTGAGAAAATGGATTGCTGACGATGAACTGAAAGGAAAACTAAATGGCAAGTTATTCTCACATTTCCCCATTTCCCATATTCTTGGATATCACGTCCATTTAGATATGTCCCTGTTTATAGTGAATTAGGTTCCCTCCATCTCTCTTCTCTTACTGTGATGACCAACTCCATTAGCAATACTGGTGCTGCCCTTATAGTTGCTGAGATATAGAGAAAGGTAATGTTACATTGTCAACTGCTTCTCTGAGGAGAGAAACTGTTACTGTTGGACTGTGCAGAGATGCAACGGTTTTCTCAACCAGGAAGAGAAACTCATGAGTGGAAATAGTTTTCAAAACTGAACACGAGCACCATGCATGTGGGAAATTGACTTGTTCCTGACATTGGAAAATCTGTGAAGTTTCTGTGGATACATATCTCGGGTTTGTATTGTCAGCCGCTGGGTCTGTTGACCCCACTCTGTACATTGCATTTACTGAGTGTCTGGGTCCATGGTAAACAAATGGAGATGAGGCGCCACAGAAGGGAAGCTCTATAAATAGGAAGGAGCAGGACAGTGCACTTTTCTCCCTGGGATTTCCCAGGACATTTGTCTGAGCTCGGCCAGGTGTAAGGTATGAAACCAGTTTGTTTCAAATTTGAGGTGGTCACTGAGCTGTGTCCCCTCGTTCACTATACCATGTAGCTTCACACCAGTGACAGGACTGTGCTGATGATGACCATAAATTAAACTGAATTAATTCTGGAACTTTCCAGGCAGGAGCGAATAACATATCCATTATCACCGAAGTGCAGTGCTCCAATGTATTGACTGGCTGACAGAAGCTACCTGTCCGCTTAGAGCAATATATTGAGTCCATCTCCCTGAGGAAGGTACAGAAACAACCTTCCAGAGATACACAGGAACACAGTGACTGGTGAAAAGGAGCAACAGCAGGAAAATATAATTCATAAATGGTATTTCTTTGAAAATCTCATTGAATTGAATGTTGGTATGTTGCGCTTCAGATGAGAAACATCCCAGAGTATTGAGGAGGTGGCAGTAGAGCGAGTGAAGGAATTACTGACTACTGTTCAATGCTAGCTAGAGTCTGGAAAGGATCCTGCAGACTGGAATGCAGATTTGTAAACCTAAGTATTTAAAACAGAACGGAGAGGGCAAACAGAAAACTAAACAGTGGTTAGCTTGTTATCAGCTGTGAGAAAAACATTGCAACCTTTTGTGAGGAATGTGACAACTAGACAATTGGAAAATAATGACATGATTTGGTAAATTCGACCTAGATTTAGGAAGGGGAAATTATCTTTGATCTTTGATAAACCTGCTGGATTTTGTGCAGGTTTCTGTTGAGACATCAACAATTGGGAACCGATGGGAATGGAGTATTTGCATTTTAAGCAGATGTTTGACATGATTGAATACAGGTGAGTAGAGAATGTTAGAGTCCATGGGTATGTAGAAGTGGAATGTATTAAAAGTTGGATAATCGAGAGAATGAAGCGAGTCGAGTTTTTATATGGAGTGAAGAGTTTGGGGTCACAGTAGGATCAGTGTTTGAACAATAGCTCTTCACAAGACATAAAATGCTCCAGACAGTAACAACAAATATCATCATTCACATTTATATTCATTGAATAGTGAGAAGTTGGGAAGTGCTATTGTTGAAACAGACCTGGATGTGCTTGAACATGTGCTGACAGAATTTTTACGCAGCAGCAAGTAAATGATATATGGCTCTCCGTGCAAAATGATTAAAGTACCAGAGTAAATGCATCTTTCCCAATGGTAGTGCTTTGTTTAGAGACTATTTGGGTTATTATGTACAGACTGAACCTGATTAATAAATAATGATCTTGTCAGCGACACAGTTCAAAGAGATTTCACCTAAACCCTGGCATGATGTTACTATGAGGCGGAAGTGAAGAAACCCATGTTTACTATGTCTTCATTCTCACTGCCAGAAAACCATGTTAAAGTAACACATATGTACTATGAGTAATGAAGCAATGTGGAACAGTTTAGAGCAGTCTATCTGTGCAGCCAATGCAGCATTTGTTTCTGATATTGGAGCATCTCTGACACCATTCTCTTTCTGTGTCAGTGACCTGAGAACTAAATGACCATTTTCTGCAGCTTTGTATATGGCTCTAGATGTGAAATGGTCTCGTTCTGATCCCGTATAAATGATGCATGGGAGTGAGCAGTCTCCTTGTCTTCCTATGTCACAGACAGGAGGGACTGATTGGGCTATCCCTCTTCTAGCCCAGTAGTTTTCAAGGGCTGAATGACTTCCCCATATTCTTGTGAACCCAGACTGACGTACTGTATGGTCTTTTCATTTTGCTGGGGAAATGCGCAGTGTCTGGCAGTGCTGTTACATGAATGTCACCCAAACTTTAAAAGCAAAAGTTTGAATGTTGTCGAGGTCTTGTCGCACATGGATACAGATGGCTTCAGAAGCTGAGGGCTGATTTTTTTTTTCTGAACATCGCGTAGTCTTCAGTGAATATCCCCACTTCAGATCCGTGTGAACTCAATAGGCCTGACCTGCTTCCCCAATGCAGGGATTCCCCGCTCGCCAACTGCAGATGCCTTGGAACCTCCTGCAGTGATACCCCACGGCTTGAGATGATTGATGCCCACCGATAATAATCACCTTCCCTTGTTCTGTTAATAACTCTGAGCGGTGGAGAGGTCATAATCGATTCACTTAAATGCGATTTTGCTCAGGCTTCTTGATGTCCTTCTCAGTCCAATACTGCCTTGACTTCGGGGCCAATCTCTCTTACCTGAGCGTCTGTGTTCCCTCTTTTGTTCATTTCCATACGTCAAGGTGGAGAAGCAGAGAATGTTTTCTTCAAACAGAGGGAAGTGAATATCAGGAATTCTCTTAAACAGTGAGTAAGGGGAGCTAAATCACTGAAAGGGACCAGTGGTGTTCTGCAGGGATCGGTTTTATAAATGACTTGAATGAGTAAGTGGAAGAGCGGGTTAGTAAGTTTGCCGATTACACGAAGGTTTGTGGATTGGTACATAGTGAGGAGGGCTGTTGTCGGTTGCAATGGGGCATTCACAGGATGCAGAACTGGGCTGATAAGTGGCAGATGGGGTTTAACATGGAAAAGTGTGAAGTGATTCACTTTGCAAGCTCGAATGTGAATGCAGAATGCAGGGTTAACGACAGAATTGTTGGCAGTGTGGAGGAACAGAGGGATTAGATTAGATTAGATTACTCTAGATTAGATTACTTACAGTGTGGAGGAACAGAGGGATTAGATTAGATTAGATTACTCTAGATTAGATTACTTACAGTGTGGAAACAGGCCCTTCGGCCCAACAAGTCCACACCGACCCGCCGAAGCGACAACCCACGCATACCCCTACATATACCCTTTACCTGACACTACGGACAATTTAGCATGGCCAATTCACCTGACCCGCACATCTTTGGACTGTGGGAGGAAACCGGAGCACCCGGAGGAAACCCACGCAGACACGGGGAGAACGTGCAAACTCCACACAGTCAGTCGCCTGAGTCGGGAATTGAACCCAGGTCCCTGGCGCTATGAGGCAGCAGTGCTAACCACTATGCCACCGTGCCGCCCACATGGATCTTGGGGTCCATGTCCATAGATCCCTTAAGTTTGCTAAGAAGGCGTATAGTATGTTAGTTTGATTAGCAGGGGGATTGAGTTAAAGAGCCGTGAGGTGATGCTGCAGATCTGTAATGCCCTGAGTAGACCACACTTAGAAAATTTTGTTTTAGTTCTGGTCACCCTATTCTAGGAAGGATGCAGAAGCTTTAGAGAGGGTGGAGAGGGAACTTACCAGAGTGATGACTGGACTGGAGAGCAGATCTTATGAAAAAAAGATTAAAGGAGCCAGGGCCTTTCTCGTTGGAGTGAAGCAGGATGAGAAGTGACTGGATAGAAGTGTACAAGATGATGAGAGGCTTAGATAGAGTGAATAGTCAGAGACCTTTTCACGGGCAGAAATATCTAAAACGAGGGTACATAATTTTAGTGTGACTGGAGAAAGGTTTCGGGGAGATGTTTGAGTTCAGTTCTTTACACAGAGAGTGTTGTGTGCGTGGAATGCACTGCCAGCAATGTTAGTCGAGTCAGATATCTGAGGGACATTTAAGAGATGTTTGGATAGGCACATGAAAGATAATGTATGAAAGCATGTCGATGAGTCTGATCTTAGAGTAGGATAAAAGATCAGCACAATCTAGAAGACTGAAGGGCCTGCACAGTGCTGTACTGTCCTATATTCTCTCTTCTATGAAAGTAATTAAAGAGATTTTAGATGTATTTTGACCTGTCAGGGAGTTGAGTACTAAGAAGAATTAGGCATGAAAGAGGACTTGAGACCGAGAGAAGATCAGCCATGATCTTACTGAAGGGCAAGGCAAACTTGAGGGGTGGGGGTAGGGAGCAATCGACTTGCTTTTGTTTAAACAATCTCACATTCTATTATTGGAAAGTTACAGGGTGTTATCTTCCTGGATGTTCTGTTATTGAATGTTATAGTCAGGGAGTCCAGAGGATTTTCTTAGCCATCTCCGGGTGAGGTACCCGAGCTGTGTTCAGAGTGAAACTGGGTCGATAACGTGACCAAGAAATGGAGCACGTTTTGCAGAATGAGGAAGCTCTGGAAAGAGAGATGACGGGCCTCTTGCATACCCAGCCTGGGTTTTCCAATTACATTTTCCAAATCACGCAAACCGTGTGGGAAAGTATTGAAGGACAGAATGATCTCCTTGTTTCTGTGCACGAGGTGATAGCAGTAAGTGGCCTCCAACTGTTCTTGTCAAGCAGGTTTGAGAGGCTGAATGGAACACAGAAACATGATTCTGACAGCAGGAATGGGTCATTGGACAGTGTGAGCCTTGTCCACCAGGCACTAAGATTGTGGCTGATCAGGTTGGGGTCACGGCCCCACTGTCCTGTCCTTATCCCATGATCCATGACTCACTTCACTGTCAAATATTTAATTCGTTAACATCTTTGAATAAATGGAAACAAAGAAGCACCACAAACATTTGGGGAAGAGAATCTCCACTCTAAAGGCCTTTTGGAACTTTTCCTCATTCCTCTGATAGAATCGGAGGCTGAAACAGCACAGAAACAGACAATTTTGTCCAAATTATCTGCGCCGACCAGACATCCTAATCTGATCTAGTCTCATTTGCCAGCATTTTGCCAATATACCTCTGAAACATTTTTATTTATATATCTATCCAGATATATTTTAAATGTGTGATTATATCTGCTTTAATGGTTGTTGTATTCTAAGGTCATCTTCCTCACTGACCAATGCACCAGATTTTTGCTGATATTTGTTAACGTCCTAATCATGCCTCCGATATTCACATCCAAATCGTGTATATATATGATGAAAAGCTGCGAGCTGAAAGCTGATTCTTTCAGCGCACCATTGGCCACAGGCCTCAAGTCTGGAAAATATGCTGTTATCTTCAAGACAATTTTTGCATCCAATTGGTTAACTTTCCCTGCATTCCATGGGAGTTAACTGCTTTATATGTTCATTTTATGTTGTAACTCAATTATTTTAGTTGAACTAAACATATTTCATGATCACCTGTTTACTCCTGTTTTGTCTCAACTATCTGATGGAACAATGTCTCTGACAATACCACTTCTGCTTCCTTATTTTTACATTTATGATCTCTCCTGTTTCAGCTGGTGACATTGTGACCTTGTTGCCCCACAATCAGGAATGATTCCAGGATAGGGGTCCTGCATTGCTTCAGTTGCGTGTGAGCCCACTGGCTTTTCAACCAGAGCAGGCAGCACTCCTACCGATGAATCAGTTATATACTATACAAGGACAAATTGTATTCCTGGAGCTGAAAGTTTGTCCAATAGACTTAAAAACTATCGCACCAGGCTTCTGACTGCCATGGGTTTGATCATCCTCACGCTGTTGCAAAATAAGCTTCCTTTCAGCCTTCATCACCATCGTTTTCAGCTGACTTTCCACTATCAGTGCCCATCTCTGAAGCTCAATCGCGATCTCTTTTTGTTTCTCTCCTGCTAAAATCATTCGTTTTTTCTCTTTTCTGGATAAAACCAATTCATTTTCTTTGTTTCTGTTTTAATTTTAGTCATAACTCAAACTGCTTCAATTCTGCTTCGATATCAAGCGGCTTTATTTGCAATTAAAGTTTAGCCATTTCTACAGATCCTAATGGAATTTCCAGCAAATTGGAATGCTGAGCTGCTTCTGCAATCATCTCATTTTTCCTCACATTATGAGGTAGCTTCAACTCGAGTTTGGCTACTAATTCCCGCAGCTTGGATTTATGTGCATTTTGTAAAACTCCCAAGGTAGATTCTCCCATCTCCTAAACACCCTTTGTAACTGTAAGAGCTACTGTTTTCTGAAGCTCTATTTACCCACCACCAGCAATCTGTTATGGACCAGGCCCGACCCCTCAAAACATTTTTAAGCAGGGAGTCCAAACGTAACTTTGATATTTGTGGAAGGTTAGTGTATAGCGGATAATCCCGGAATGAATTAGCTGGTCAGACTGCCGAGTTTTAAACAAACAGACTTTATTTACCAAATTACGGCATGAACCACATGAAACCGAAAGTAGAATACCCAACCAACTTGTGTTATCTAACCAAGAGGCTATCCTGACTTTAGGATGTTGTTCGAAAATGCTTGCAAGAATTCCAAAAACAAATGCTTTATCACATAAAGTAAATCTGATGCGAAGAGCTTTCAGGTGATGCGGTCGGAAGAGAAGGAGGGGGAGAGCGTCCAATTTCAACAGGGACCCGAACTCCGCTAACCCCCAAACTGAATCGATATGCCCAGCTAGAGAACTGCCCACGTCCTCTTGGTTATACATGCTTTTATTTAAAGACTTTAACACGTTCTGCCTGAGGCATTACCAGTTAGCTATAAACAAAAGGACCACAAATAAACCTTTCAAAACTCAGACATATTAAAATCTTGGGTCATTTGGAACCTCACTGAAGAGGAAAGATCAAGGATAATATAACTTTGTAGAAGGTCCGGCTTTGTGACAACATGTGCCACATTTGGCCTTGGACTGAATACAAACAATGTAAGTATTTCTGCTTTGAAGCCAATAAACTGTGTTAAGGTGCTGAAGCATATTGAGTCCTAAACATGCAAAATTGCCTCATTAGGACAATGAAAGGAATGCCCAGGCAAATCCACATTTCCTGTGTAATGGAGTGTCAATGTAACCACTGTAAATATATTGGCTGGTGCCTGTTCTAATCTAGAAGCAACCAGCACTGTAGCAACATCTGGATTGTGTTTTTGGAGAGGGGTGGTGGTGGAGATTCAGGCGGTTACAGTATTGCAAATGAACAACGCCTGTTTGTTCAGTGACTATGATTGATGTCAGTCTCGAGGGATCTTAATGATGTCACTGGACAATTTCCCTCTCCTATTTGTAAGGGGTTTCTTGCAATGCTTTATGCCATTGTATCAGCAGATGCATCACCTCCGCCACTAAAAGCTGCGGAGACAGGAAGAGGAGAGGCGAACATCTGAGAACAGTCTGGAATGTTCCATTAATGGATCAGAATCTGCTAACATTAGACTGGAATGCTGAAACAATGGACAGGAGTTTGTCCTCGGAACTTCTCTATCTTTCCTGGTATTGGTCGATATTATCAGATCAGATATACGGTGTACTGCTGATTATACAGGCTGGTTACTATCCTATGCTCGCTATTGTTGGTGTTCCTGGTAAGAACCTCCATCTCTATCCATTTACTAATCCCATAAACCATGGCGATCTTCCTTGCTATTTCTGTTACCTGTAAATTCCATTCATTATCCACAAATTTCAGAACCGTCCACATTCATACCCTCACAAACACCTGAGATCAAGTTTGTTCACAATCCCGAAGAACATTTTTACCCGGAATTCATTTATGTCTCGGTATTCTGTCCATCATCAAACATGCTTTGGCAAAATATACCATCTTTCTCATTTTGTATTTATGAGAAGTCGAGATAATGGAAAGTGCTCCTGGGGAAAATGAGCTGGATGTCCTTGGTCATGAGTCACTGACAGTAAGTTCATCGCAAAATTATTAAAGTGTCGGAGTGAAGCCACCTTCTTGCATGTGTAGAGTGTTTTTGCGATAGTACGTTGGACATAGTGTATAGATTTTCTCTCCTTTATAACGAATGATTTCCTTGCTACATAGAGACAGAATAAAAGAGTTTCACTAGATTAGTCCCTGCAGTGATAGTGCCATGAGAAGAAGGTGAAGGTAATTAGTGTTTAATCTGTAATCTGTATGGACTAACACTCATTATTTCCAAAACAAAACGCTGATATGGTGAAATATAATGTGTTTTCTGCAATACACGTCTTCACATTTGGACAAATATATAGATAGGCAACATTGAGAACGATATGGGCCAAGTGCAGGGAAATGGGCTGCCCATGGATGGATATTTTGGTCAGCATGAACCAGTTTGGTCTAAAGGCCTGTCTCCGTGCTGTAGGACTTTATGACTCTATGATAATATACATAGCTCTGTGGGTACCACACCCCCCCCCACCCCGCTCCCCGCCGCCGCCCGCCATGTTGGTTGAGAGAGAGCTCCAGGTTCTGAATGAACTCTCATCATCTCAATGTGCAGTTGGTATGCAAGCCTGCACTGAACGTTATGTTTTTTCACAAATCTGTCAGCAGTCGAATTCTGATAGAGTTTGCCATTCCCGCCAGCTACTGATCCCCGTACAGGACACTAGTCTGTCTTTTCTGTCACAAAGCTAGTCTCTTTTTTGTTTAAAAACTGTTTCTTGGCTCAACGAGACGCTGTCTTTGATGTTTATTGGAGGGACAATAACACGGGGCCTGACTCCGATCAGTCTCGTTTGGCTCTCGTTTGAAAATGATTTCCAGGGGCGTTTGGTTTATATGTAAACAGATGAGACTTCTGCCCTTCAACGTCAACCTGAAAGCATGCACTCCATTTATACTGGTCTTTAAATGGAGTTTGCTTCTTGGGATTGGTGTGTATGTTTGGAATAGCATAATTAAGTCTATCTGGATAGGTTAAGTTCTGTAGGGTTATTTTATTCTGTTCTTTGTGTTTCGTTGTGTAATTTTTTAAATACAGTTTTTGTCGGTTTTGAAATTGAGTAGACAACCTCGCTAACTTAGTCCGGGTAATGTTCCTTTTACACTTTCCGAAACAAGTTGCAATGTTATGCTCTGGGCGGCCTACTTAAGAATGCTTTGAGTGGTCTAGCATAGTCCAAAACAGACTGGGGGCTCTTTGCGGGAGTTCACTCAGCGAGTGTGAAGTGTTCATGTCTTTACATCGGGTGTTGGGTTTGTTGGGCAAACAAAGCTTTGGATAGCAATGGCTGTTTCAGTCGCCAAAAGTTTTCTGGATGTGGATGCAATGACTTTTGAAGGTTTGAAAAAAGTGAATAAGACCAAGCTGCAGGAATTAGCAGATAAGCTGAAATTGGACCTGCCTGCTTCATTGAGGAAAGGAGAGATAGTTACAGTAGTAGCTCGTCAATTAAACTTGCTGGAGAAACCCTCAGAATCTACAGAGATGGCAAGAATGCAATTGCAAATGAGCCAGCTTGAGTTCGCGGCGAGACATAAGGAAAGGGCAGCAGAAATGAAATAGTTAGAGATACGTTTAAAAGCAGAAGAGAGGGTAAAACAGCAGCAGAAGAGATGGGAAAAGAGAGAGCAGAAGAGCAGAAAGAAAGAGAGAGCTTTTGAACAGCAAAACTGACACTTTAAAAAGGAAAATCAGAGTAAAGGGCAGGAGATAAAGGCTGAGGGTAGGGTTAGTAAGAAAATGAGTGAGAATGAGCAAACCCCTGGTTGTCAGAAGTCTATCCTTAGTCAAGCATTTCCTAAGTTTGATGAGAAGGATATGGAAGTCCTTTTAAACTCATTTGAAAAGGTGGCTAGACAAATGCAATGGCCAGAGTCATTGTGAGTTTTGTTAATCCAAACGGAACTTTGAGGTAGGGCTAGTGAGGCATTCGCATCCCTATCAAAGGATAGATCTGTGGAGTATGAGGAGGTGAAAAAAGTCATTTTAACTGCATGTGAGCTTATACCAGAAAGCTATAGATGAAGGAGGAGGTGCCGCGATTTGCACTTAAGCTACCAGTTGGAGGTCATTTTGGGGTGAGGACAACACCAGCTAAAATATAAGGATTGGTTTTCAGGCCTGGACTGTACAAAGATGTAGCTGAAGTTTGCCAGGCGTGGCAAACATGTCAAGCAGACAGTAATAAAACTTGCACCTTTAACACCTATTCCAGCATTTGACGATCCATTCACAAGAGTCTTGATTGATTGCATAGGTCCCCTACCACAAACAAAAGGTGGGAATAAGTATTTATTAACAGTAATGGATGTGTCGACAAGATATCCAGAGGCAATCTCATTATGCAGCATCACAGCTAAAAAGGTTGCAGAAAAAAAAAAATTTCCTAGATACGGACTACCAATAATGATACAGTCAGATCAACGATCAAACTTCACATCCAAACTATTCAAGGAGGTGATGTATAACTTGTGAATAAAGCAATCCAAATCTACTGCTCACTATACCGAATCACAGGAAGCACGAGAGAGATGGCATCAATAACTGAAGACCATGTTGAACGTTTATGGTCAGGATTATCCAGATGATTGCAATAAGGAAATTCCATTTGAACTTTTTGGGATCAGAGATGCACCGAATGAATCAACAAAATTCACTCCATTTGAATTATTTTTTGGACAAGGACTAGGAGGACCATTAAAATCGTTGAGGGAGAAATTAATAAGTCAGAATTCAGTCACCACCCATTTGGACAACGTGTCAAATTTTAGCGAACAATTAAATAGAGCTGGAGGGTTGATTAGAAACATTTATAAGTATCACAGCATACAATGAAACAGGAAGCGGATAAGAAATCAAAAAATTACAATTTCGCACTTGGGAATAAGGCATTGGTGTTCTTTCCAGTAACAGGTGACCCTTTAAAAAGAAGGTTTTGTGTACCTTATCAAATTGATAAGAAATTTAGTGAGATTAACTACTTGCTAAGGACTCCAGACAGGAAGAAATCTCACAAAGTGTGTCATATGAATATGCTCAAAAATAGTTTGATAGTGAAAGAAAGCAAGAGGAGAAGGCGTTCATGGTTACAGCACAGAAGGAAGAACCAAATACAGAGGATTCTGAATGGGACTTTCCTGAAATCAGATGGAACAGTGAGAAAGTTTTCAAAAATTAGGATAAATTATTGAGTTACCATCCACAAGAAAATCGAAATGATCTAAAAGATTTATTACTATCACTTTGGGAGATATGCGGAAGTAAACTGGGAAGTACTGGCATCATTGTGCATGATGTAGATATAGGAGATGCTGTTCCGATTAAGCAACATCCTTCTAGGCATAACCCTCCAAGGTTGGCGCAGGTTCAGAAAGAGATAGAGTGAATGCTCCAAGGTGGCACTATCGAAGTGAGTTACAGTGACTGGAACCCACTTATAGTCGTGATGCCAAAGCCAGATTGTACCCCACATCATGTGGGGACTATGACAAAGTCAACAGTGTTGCAAATCTTGCTAAAAGTGTATTTACGAAAGCCCAAGTCACATTCTTAGGCCATGTTATTGGACATGAACCAATAGCCCCATGAGATACAAAAACGTTAGTAGTGGGAAAATTCCCACACCATCGACAAAAAGTAGTATTACGGTTCCTGGGATTGACAGGATTTTACTCAATGTTTGTGGCAAACTTTAGCAGTGTGGCTGCTCCAGTCAACAAATTCTTAAAAAAAGGGCAAGAACTCTCAGTGGACAGCAAACTGTCAAAAGGCATTTGACAGCCTAAACACTGTGTTAACCATTGCCCTCAGTATGAGCCACACCGGATTACACGAAGCCTTTCAAAGTGGCTCTCGATGCCAGTGTTGCAGGTATCGGTGCGGTGCTCCTGCAGGAAGATGACGAGGGAATCAAAAGACCCATCGGATATTTTTCCATGAAGTTGATCTTCATCAACTGAAATATTCAACGGTGGATAAAGAGACTTTAAGGTTGGTGTTGGCATGATGATATTTCAGTGTAAATATCACCAGCGATGCATCTGAGACAATTGATCACAACCCATATTTGTGGAAAAAATTAAAGACGAAAATGCCAGACTGTTTCGATGGAGGTTGTTGTTGGAGCCATTCATTATGACAATTGTGCATGTGGCAGGTTGTGAAAACGTGATTGCCAATGCGTTATTGAAACTTGAATGAGATATGGAGGCTGAAAATGTGTTGCTGGAAAAGCGCAGCAGGTCAGGCAGCATCAAAAGAGCAGGAGAATCGACGTTTCGGGCATGAGCACGCCTCGAAGGTTTTAACCTTCTGCGAATCCTCTTGCAAGGATGCCTTCCTTGAAAAAGCTCTCTTCCTCCCGCTACAAGGATTTCAGTGAATCCCTCTTGCACTGCACACTCCAGACTCCTCTGAAATATGGAGGCGTTTGGTTGGGTACATTGAGGCCAGAATTTGCATGGGGTTGTGCATGTTTGCATGTTTACAGTTGCTATAGTGCATATGTGCGTTTTTAGACTACCAACTGGGTTTGAATGGTTAAAAATGCAGCCATATTTTGGTATTGGTGGTTTATTTTTTAAGTGCGGAGGCATCACAAAGCTAGTCCCTTTTTTGTCAAGAAGCTTTTTCTTGGCTCAGGTGGACTCTGTCCTTGAATTTTTTTCATGGGGACAATAAAACGGGGCCTAATTCTGGTCCGCCAGGCTTGGTAAAGAGACTAAACGAATTTTCAGTGGCCTTTTGTTTATCTGTAAACAGATGAGACTTCAGGCCAAAGTGACCGTGCTTTAGAAGTTACCTGTATAATGAAAGGGGAGTAGTGAGCTCATTTAGCTGAACTAGCTGAGCTGAGCAGCTTTTAGTTTAGTCTAGAACTGGGAAGTTCAACAGGGAGCTGCGTGGAAACTCTCTCTTTTTTGCCCTTCAACTTCAACCTGTAAGCTTGTGTTTCATTTATACTGGTTTTTAAAGCGAGTTTACTTATTGGGACTGTTAAGTGCATTCGGAACAGTATAATTAAGTTTAGCTGGTAGGTTGAGTTCTGTAGGGGTACTTTATTCTATTCTTTGTGTTTCATTGTGTACTCTTGTGAATAAAGTTTTTGTATGTTTTAAAATCCAGTAGTCAACATAGCTAAACTACACCACGTAATTTTTATTGTACACTTAATGAAACAAATTGCAAAGTTATGCTCTGGGCTGTTTGCTTAAGAATGTTTTGAGTGATCTAGACTCGTCCATAGCATCTCAGAGATGAAAGATGCTTCCTTGGAACTTGGTACAAATCGTACAATTTCTCTCCTCAAGATCAGCAAACGATATTAACTTAACACGTGTGTACAATTAGCAATGGAGCCAGGATGAATAACATGGAACAGTCTGTCTGTGCAATCTCTGCTTCATTAGTTTGTCATGTTGCAGCATCAAAGACATCCTCTTTTTTCAGTATCACAGTTTGGATGGGCTGAATGGCTTCTTCTTTTTGATGTGTCAGTGTCTCGAGAACACTGAGTTCTCCAATTTCAAATAACCTCCCTTCCGATCTGCTGACTCCCTTCCCAATTCCTCCCACTCTCTTCCAATCACTGCCCCCTCCGTTCCAAGACCGTCCACCTCCCTCCCATTCGTCTCATCCATTTTTCTTCCTGCTTCCAACTGGATTCATTCCTGCAATCGACTAACCCAGTCGTACCCTTTACCAGTGTTGATCTATCCCCACCTGACCACACCAGCTCCCCCTCCCCACGCTGCTTCTTTATCTCTAAACCTCCTTACGTCCATCCCCATTCCTGAAGAAATGTTACACCTATGGTGTTGACTACTCCACCTCCTTCTGCTGCTTTGCTTTGTGTGGACTTCCAGCCTCCTCGTTTTCAATATTTACATTTTTTAAAAAAATCTCTTCATGTATAATTGGCAGGAGAGAGTGAATTGGCTGTGACTCTGCTTGTCCAATTGTTTCGATGGGCTCAATGGCTTTCTCACATTCTTGTGAAACCAGCTTGACATGCTCAAAGAGCTCCTCGTTTTATCCTGTGGAAATGTTCAGGGACTAGCAGTACTGTTACATGAATGTTACCTACACGTTAACAACATGAGCTTGAATATTGTTCAGGTTTTGAAGTTTTATGAGATTTTTACAGAACGTCTTCACTTCTGATCGAATGACAGAGGGAAATACATTGATGAATCAGCTGAAGGTGTTTGTGCCCAGGAAGCTATCCTGAGGATTGCCCACAGAGTTATCCAGGGACTAAGAGGATTGCTGTCCACCAACAACATTGTTTTCTGAATGACCCAGTGGGGAGTTTACACCTGGTCCTATTCAGTTCACACTTATTCAGGTTCCTTGACACCTTGCTCCATCAAATCCTGCTATAATGTCAGGGCCAGCCACTCTGACGCTGAGTTCGTATCTTTTGTTCATGTCAATAGGCCAAGGTATATGTGTGAGGAGGGTTTCCTTCTCTCAGAGGGTAGAGACTGTTGGGGCCTCTCTGTCCCAGACAGCTGCATTACAGAAATGATTGGGAAGGGGGTTGGAGTGGGTGTCAATGGATTGTGACTCGTTAGAGATCCAAGGGATCCAAGGAATTGGGCATGAAAGAGAAATTGCAGCTGAGACCAGATCAGCCCTGATGTTACTGAAGGGAAGGGCAGGCTTAAGGAGCTAAATGGCCTTGTCCTATTCCAGTATAACCCAGAGTCCAGTCAGATTGTGGTATCTTCGATTTCCTGTGTTACAGACTTCAGGTAACTGAATAGACTGATCCTGTTGCTGTGTAACACGATACTGGTGCTGCGTGATCTATTCTGGGTACAGTTTTATAGGATCGAGGGGCTGATTAGCCTCCTCCTGTAACTGTATGTCAGCGTCCAGAGGATGAAAACATCCATCTTGTTCTTGTGTAACTGAAATCAACACAGACTAATTGTACCGTCCAAGGAGAAAGTGAGCACTGCAAATGCTGGAGATCAAAGCGAAAAAACGTGTGGCACTGGATAAGCACGTCAGGTCAGGCAGCATCCGAGAAGCAGGAGAATCGATGTTTGCGCATTGCTGATGAAGGGCTTCTGCCTGAAATATCGATTCTCCTGTCCCTTGAATGCTGCCTGATCTGTTGTGCATTTCCAGCACCATACGTTTCGACGTCTACACCCTGCCAAAGTCAACCTTCCTGGTCATATCATCAATTAACTTTAAATCTTTTTTAGGCATAAACCTCCATGCACAAAACCAAGCTTACTATTCCTAATCAGACGCTGCCTTTCCAAATGTATGCATATCTTATGCCATGGTATCTTCTCAAGTAATATACCTACCAATGATGTTAAATGTACTGGTCTGCAGTTCCCAGACATTTTTTTTACAGATGCCTTTGAATAAGGGCACAGCATTTGTTATCCCCCAGTCTTCGGGAATATCAAATTTGGTTAATGGTGATAAAATGTTTTAACCAGGGTCCCCGCAAGTTCTTCTCTAGCTCCTTGCAGTGTTCATGGATATACTTGTTAAGGACCGTGAGATTCATCCACCGTCAAACATCCTTGTACGCCCAATATCTCCTCTACTGTGATATGGACTGCCCCTAAGATATCATCACTAAATTCCTCAAGTTCCTAATTATTTATGACTTTCTCCACGGTAAATACAGAGAAGAAATATTTGTTGAAGACCTCGTCCATCTCTTATGGTTCCACACATATATGTCCACTTTGGTATTTGAGAGGTCCTATTCTCTCACTAGTTATTGCTTTGCTTTCCTACTCTTAAAGTACCTCTTTGGATTCATCCTAATCTTTTCAGCCATGGTTCTTTCATATCTTTGTACCCTTCTTGATTTCCATCACAGGTAGACTCCTATATCCCTTATATACTGCTAGGGATTCCCTTGATCCCAGTTGCCTGTACCTGAGCCGCGCATCCCCTTTTTCTGTCAAAGCCTAAATATCTCTTGTCATCCTGAGTTCGCCATTCCTGCCAACCGTACCCTTCACTGCCACAGGAACATAAAAACCTTTGAACTCTAGCTTTCTCACGTTTAAAGGCTTACCACTAGCCAGGTGACCATTCACCTGCAAACATACTACTCCAGTTGACCCCTGCAAGCTTCTGTCTAATGCCATCAACATTTACCTTGTCCCATTTTAGAACTTCAACCTTTCCATAGTTTTGTCCTTCTCCATAGCTATTTGAAAATTAATAGAATGATGGTCACTGGTCCCAAAGTGCTCCCCTACTGTCACCTCAGTCACCTGTCCTGCTCTGTTTCTCAAGAGCTGCTCGAGTTTTGACCCTTCCCAAGATGGACACCCTGCATACTACTTGAGGAAACTTTCCTGAACACACTTATCTGATTCCACTCCATCAAATTCCTTAACGCTCCGGCAGTCTCAGTCTGTTACAAAAATTAAAATCCACGATTATGACAATACATTGCTCCTGAATGTCTCCCTTCTCCCTGCATATTTGTTACTCTAATTCACGTTGGCTATTTGAAGGCCTACACTACAACCCCGGAGACATCATAATCCACTTCCTACTTCTTAGCTCCATCGACAAAGCCTCACTGGATAATTGGTCAGTTATTTTATCTCTGATCACTGTTGTGATAATCCCCTTAATCAGAACTTCAACTCCCCCTTCCCTCCTTCCAGCATCCCTGTCCCACCTAAAGCAACTGTACCCTGGTATGTTAAGCAGCCAGTCCTGTCCCTCGCTTAGCTATGTTTCTATAAAGGCTGCATTATCCCAATCACACTTTCCTATCTACGCCCTTAGTTTATTAGTCTAACCTGCCATCCCTCTTGCATCTAAATAAATGCAGTTTAATCCAACAGGCATTCATTGCTTCCTGTCATTTTCCAGCCTAACCTGTCTCTTCACTTTACTGTTTCTGATTACTGTATCTCCTTCCAGCCTCGCACTTGACTCCCTGATCATGAGTATAACCCTCTTCGCCAATATAATTGAAACCCTCCCTTATAGCACGAGCAAAATTCGCCAAGGTATTGGTCTCGTCCCCATTGCATGTGCTACCTGTCTCTCCTGATCAGGTTAACCCTGTCACAGAAAAGACCCAAATGATCTAAAAATTTGAATCTTTCTGCCCCCACCCTGGCACCAATTCTTTAGTTACTTATTTATCTGCCATATCCTCCTGTTCTTACTATCATTAGCTCGGCCCACTGGAAGTAATCAGGAGATTACCACCTTCAAGGTCCTAGTTATTAACTTTTCTCCTAGCTCTCAGTAATCACCCTGTAGGGCCTCGTTCCTATATCGACCTTTGTCATTTGTGTCAACGTGCTCAATGACTTCTGGCTGCTCCCCCTCTCCCTTCAGAACGTTTTGCAACCACTCGGAGACATCCTGGCACCTGAGCGATAACACACCATCCTGGATTCCCGTTTGAGGCAACGGAATCTCCGATCTGTCTCTCCAACAATCGACTCGCCTATCTCTGAGGTCCTGTTCACTGTTCCCCTTTCCCACTGTGCCCCAGAATCAATGGTAATGCCACCAACCTTGCTACTGCTGCTTTTCCCTGAACCGTCATTCCTCCGAACAGTATCTAAAATGGTGTACTTGTTTTCGACGGGAATGTCCACAGGGGATTCCTGCACTCTCTGCCTACTCCGTTCCCTATTCCATGTCATCGTCCACCTCCTCTCTGTATTGAACACAACAGGAAGCACGGACTGCCTGTTGGATTAAATTGCCTTTATTTAAATGCAAGAAGACTGACAGGTAAGCCTGATTAACTCATGGCATGAATCTTAACGTGCGACTGGGATATTATAGTAGAAACATGATTGGTGCGGGTTTTGAGTGTGACCGCAACAAGGAAGCTCTTCTCTATGAAGTTCTCATTATCTCGGATTATCCTGAATGCATTCAGCTGCAGCTCCTGAACACAGTCTCCCAGGAATTGCAGCTGGTTTCACTTTCCACACATGTAGTCTTCAGGGACGGTGGAAATTTACCTGAGATCCCACATCCCGAAGGAGGAACGTGCAGCTGTCCTAATTGCTATCACCACTGCTGCAACACTGAAGTTGAATGGACTTTATTTGAGCTTGTCTGGAGGTTTTGCTGAGTTGTTGCTTTCGAAAACCTCTTGAGCCAAACATTACTACTTACTCTGCTAGCAAAAGCATTCCTCTCAACCCCTTCGCATATATGTTTAGTTATGGAAAGAGGGAGACACTGCAGTGACGTAGCACTTGGGCATTAGGCACTCCTTGACACCTGACCACTGACTATCCACGCTCCAGGCAAAGTCACTGCGTGGCCTTGGATGGTGTCCTACTGAGGTCTTCCTTTTGGTAGTGCTGACTGCGCTGATGGTAATCTTCACCCCGACAGCCAATCCGCGTTGTCACAGTCCCTTGGTCCTTTCTGTCTGATAGTACTGCAATTATGAATTCCTTGAATCCGTCGACTGCATTCCAAACTGTGTCTCACTCCATAGCGAGAGAGGTTGACGTTCAAGTGAATATAATGCTATTGTAAAAAAGATACAATTCGACATAGGAACAGCAGTATGTCAATCCTCTCACTGAGTTTGCTTTTCCACTCAATTAGGTGTGATCGATTTTGAAAATCCCCCATTCCACTTGTCTGCATTTTCCCCATAAAGCTTGTATAAAGATCAGTCTGCCTCAACCCTGAAGAATATATTTAATGAGCCAGCCTCAACAGCCCACAGAACGTTCTGCATTTTTTCCCTCTCACTGATGTGAGACTTGGTGTTCTTTAACCCCATGCGGTAGTTCTAGCACTCTGAAAGTTGCACCAATATTAGGTATTATCCTGTTCTATCACACCTTCTTTGAGGCCAGAGTCAAAACAAAAATGAAAGATAAGAGACTGTAATCTCCTCACTCATCTTCCATGTCAGCCTAAGATATAGCTCATCCTGATCTGTAGATTTGCTCACTCTCTATCCCGCTTAAACTTCCAATTCTTCGTCAGCTTCTGTATCAATTCACTCAAGGATCACACAGTTTCTCTCCCTGAATCCAGGGACTCCTTCTTCAAACTGGAAACCGAAAGAAAGTCTGTGTTTAACATATTCTCTGGCTCCGTGCATTAGGGTCCCTTGGTCCCGAATACTCCCCATTCTCTCCCGCGTTATCCTCTTCCCCTTAATAAACCGAAAGAATGTCTTTGAATTCTTGCTAATCTTACCCTCTAATGTTTTAAATCCCCACCTCCACTTCTGCTCTTCTACTGACTATTTTTAAGTTTAGCCCTACACTTCCTATATTCGTATCGGACCTCCATTGACCTGCTCACTTTGAAACTGCTTTAAGCTTCTCTATCCTTTTTAATTCTGTTCGAAACTTGTGTCGACATCTGAGGTTCTCTTGGCTTGTTTTCCTAAATTTTATCTGCGGTGTAACATGCTGGGCCGACACTGTCATCAATTCCATTTTGATCAAGTGATTCCCCAACCGCCCGCCCCACGCAGTTCTGTTCCAGTTTCACCCAGAAGCAACAACACTTTGGCCAGATCCTGTCATATTTTTTCATAATATCAGCAAAACCAAAAAGCTTTTATTTTTCAAACATTTTTGGGTCTTTTCCTTAGCAAACTCAAAACATATGAGTCACCGCCATTCGTCCTTTCATGCGTTCATAATCCTGCCTGCAACATCTGACTGGCTTCGTTCCCCATGGTGAGGCCCAGCACAACCCCGCCCATTGTTGTATCTGCTACACGTTGATATAAGAAGCTCTGTCGAATAATTTTCAAGGCATCCGTCCCCTCTAAAAAGTTATCACTGCCCGAATGCATGTTTAGAATTGAAATGCCTGAATATGATTATCCCTTTGTTGTATTAACACACATCAGTAAATGGGTTTTATATCAGCTCCTGTACTTTCATTTATCTGGGTGTCTCCCATATATCCTCAGTGGTGTGTCTGTCATGGTTTTGATCCTGAGCTCTAACCACAAAGCCTCAATAGAAGATCCTTCTTATTGCAGTAGCTGACTCCATAATTAATAATGCAACAACACTTCCTCTTTTACCACCTACCCTGTCGAGCCTATAGATCTTGTGCAAATGGATATTGAGTTGTCAGCCCTGACCTCCATCAAACGCATCTCTGTGATGGCAAAATTGTCACACTTCCCCATTTCACCTTGTTCACTTATCATATCTGTCTGTCGGACAATATTCCTAGCATTGAGGTAAAGGACATCCTGGAATATAACACCTGGAATACTCTATAATGCGGGGATCTTCAGTAATTCATTGTCTGTTCTCAAACAGCCCAATTCACAAACAAAACTTATTCTGGGAATGAATGAATATTTGTTGAATTGTATTTTCTCGATTATTAAATGTATTAATCAGATGCAACTTTCCAGAACTAAACAGTCAGCTCCACATGCAAAGAGTTTCTGCTGATTCATTCCCTGTTCAGTGTGCAGATGGGACAGCTCTAAGTAATGGAGAAAGTGATATCTGCCGGTACTGGGGATCAGAGTCGAAACGTGTGGCTCTGGTAAAGCACAGTTGGGCAGCAACAGACGAACTGGAGAGTCAAAGCTTGGGGCTTCAGCACTTCATCAGGAAGGCATTGATGCCTTTTCATGTTTTTCATTTCATGACTGACAGGATATTGGGAACCATACGTGTTCCAGAAGGGAGCACTCTATATAGTCCTGAAATGGAAAGCAGTCAATCATTTGTTTGGAGAGGGCATAGACATTTTGAGGTGAAGTACTGGTTGATTCAAGTACAAAAACAAGAATAGATAAATCCCTTGGGGCAGACGGACAAAACCTGAGGTTACTACAGGAAGACAGGAAAGAGATCCCTGCGCCTTTGGCGATGATCTTTACATCCTCTCTGTCAACTGGCATAGTGCTAGATGATTGGAAGGCGGTAAAAATTACTCCTCGTTCAAGGAAGGTACTAAGGATTATCCTGAGATTTACAGACCAGTCAGTCTTACAACAGTATTGGGCAAAGTATTGGAGAGGTTTCTGAGAGACAGAATTTATGATTACTTGGAAAGTAATAGTTTGATTAGAAATAGTCAGCATGGCTTTGTGAGGGGCAGGTCATGCCACACAAAACGTATTAAAATCTTTTAGGATGGGATCAAACAAATAGAAGAAGGTGCAGCAATGGATGTAGAGTGCATGGATTTTAACAAGGCATTTGATAATATTCCACAAGGCAGTTTCATTCAGAAAGAAGGAGGGATGGGATACAAGTAAACCTGTCTGTCTTGATACAGAACTGACTGGCACATAGAAGACACAAAGTGGTGGTAAATGGGAAGTATACAGTCTGGAGCTCAGTGATCAGTGGTGTTCCGTTGGGATCAGTTCTGGGACCTCTGCTGTTTGGGATTTTTATGACTGACTTGGATGAGGAAGTGGAAGGGTAGGTTCGTAAGTCTGTCGATGTAACAAAGATTGTTGCAATTGTGGATTGTGTCGAGGGCTGTTGTAGTTTGCAATGGTACATTGACAGGATGCAGAACCGGGCTGATAAGTGGCAGATGGAGTTCAACTGGAAATGTGTGAAGCAATTCATTTTGGAAGGTCGAATTTTAATGCAGAAAAAAGGCAGGATTCTTGCATTGTGGAGGAACAGAGTGATCTTGTGGTCCATGTCATAGCTCCCTCAGTGTTGTCACCCAGTTTTATAAGGTTGTTAAGAAGGCGCATGATGTTTTCGTTTGCAGGGGGATGGAGTTTAAGAGCTTCGAGGTTATGCTACAGCTCTATGGAACCCTGGTGAGATCACACTTAGAATATTGTGATCAGTTTTAGTCGCCTCATTGTAGGAAGGATGTGGAACCTTTAATGCTGTTGGTGAGGAGATTTATCAGGATGCTAACAAAGAAGAGTTCAGGGCTTTTTCTCGTTGGAGCAAAGAAGGATGAGAGATGAGTTGACAGACGTGTACAAAATGATAAGAGTCAAAGATAGAGTCGATAGCAAGAGACTTTTTCCCATGGGGGAAACATGTATCATGAGGGCGAAAAACTTTAATGTAATTGGAGGAAGGTTTAGTGGAGATGTCAGAGATAGGTTCCTTAGACAGAGAATGGTGGATGTGTGGAATGTACTGCTGGCAACTGTAGTAGAGTCAGCTGCATTGGGGGCATATTAAGCGACGATTGGATAGGCAAATGAATGATAGCATAATGAAGGGGATGTAGGTTAGTCTGACCTTAGAGTAGGATAAAAGGTTGGCTGGACATCAAGGGCCGAAATGTCTGCACTGTACTGCCATGTTCTTTGTTTCATGCTTCAACCAGCTTGAGAATTCTTACCAATTGTTGAATGTGTGAGGGAGTGATGTGTGTGAGTTCAAGAAGCTTTGTAGAGGCGTTAGGCCAAGATGTCCACTTATGGTGTGCATTCTTACAGTCACCTGAGTACTAGTAGAATATGTGTGAGATGACCTAACCAGACAGAATCCGTCAAATTCAGTTATTAACGTGATGCTGGACTTGCCATTTGCTGCTGTTTTCTTCAGATAGATTCTGTTGGGTGACCCATGTATTATTTTTTGTCCATCAACAAAGATGTACAATTTTATTTTGATACTGATGAATGTGAAGATGACATTCATTGGACACGGTTTTAGAGGTTTCTTTGCGAGATACAAAGTACTGCAGAATACTGTCAACTTGTTAACGTCTTCGCCCAGTGTCTGGTCCAGGTGGCAGATGCTTGGAGTCTGGGAGGCAAGCCAGATGCCATCACCATAAGTTACTTGTGCGATGTGATTCTGACATTCCATGTCCATTCATCTGCCTCCGTGCAAGTCTCAAACCGAAGATGGAGTCGAAATAATTTGTTGTGAAATAATGATTGAATGACCGCCCTGACCCAGGTGGAAGCACTCTGGATTCATTTAAGAGCAGCGCAATGTATTATCCAGTATCACAGGCAGCTGTGGCTGAATTCAAATCTTTCAATTTGTTTTTTTAAATGTAGATTATGATTGCAAGCTGATCTAAAAAATGTCAGATATTTGCTATGTTTGTGAATTTTAATTCACAAAAATGTGAATTAGCATTATTCAACCAAACAATAATTGCATCACCTCTGAAAACAATTAGGTTGATATTATATTCATGGAATTAAAATATACTTTCCTGCCAACATTTTATGATCCAAAAATGAAGAATGTATATTTTGTTTAATATCGAACAAAGAACATGTTATCTGACTATAGTGCTGATCATAACTACATATTTTTGAATACATGAACACCAACTAACCACAAAAGGACATCATCCTCTCTCACTGGTATCCTCACATATGGATGAGGAAGGACATCACTTCGACTGTGTCAAAACATCCACCCTAAGACAAACCAAATAGAGGTACGCACGAGAATTCACAGAAGCATGGCATTCCAATTAGAACTCTATCCACAAACCTCAACTACCACACCTGAGAAAAGGAACAGGACGTGAATTCACCACAGGAAATGACATCACCAATCCAAAGGAACCCAAACATATAAATAGAAAGCAGGAATTTTCAGCATTGGTTTGCCTGAGGCCCATTGAAGACGGAGATAGTTAAAATAGTGCATTTTTTAAAGTGAGAAAACGATTGAACCATCATATAGAAATACATAATCAATCAGTGTAATTTCTCACTAAATGTGCAAGCTTCAGCTTTTTAACAAGAATTGAAGAATGTCAATAATTCAACATAAACAGAGAATATTAGTTTGAATAAATAATTTGTGTTATTAAATTGAAGTGAACAATAATTTGAAACCTTGCAATTTTTAGAAGGAATGGTAATTAATGTGAAATGTGAAAATGAACGATGAACATACATCCGTGTGATTGAACAATCAGGCATTTTCAAAGAGTTTTGTGGCAAAACAAAGGAAAAAATGTTTTATTTGTAGGGATACATGATTTAATATATTCGTGTGCTGAGTACCAATTAGACTTTATCATCAAGCTGACCTTGTAATACTTGCATTTAAATGGTTATGCTGCAGCAAAATGATCAGATATTTGGCAACATTTACAACTGGAAATAATCTGATACTGGCTTTGACTTGCATCTGTACATGATAGAGTACAGAACTTTAATGTACACAAGGCGGCTATTTGGCCACTGTTTACGCATCAGCTTGTGAAGTGTCTCCCAAAACCTCTCATTTGCCACCTCTATCACTGTTGCCCTTTATTTTCGGAACGTTCAAATATATATCCAGTTCCCTCATGAATCTTCATTCACAAATCTCCCAGGCAGGGCATTCCAAATCCTAACAACTCTCTCAATGAAGAACTTTTGCCTTATCTCATTCCGAGATCTTCTTCCGACGATCTTGAAACTGGGATGCTGTAATGCCAGCTAAGAGCAACGGCGTATACTTATTTTACCCTTTTTTTCATAATTTTGATCACTGCGATAAGTTTGCATCTTCGTCTGTTCTGGATCAATAAGGAGTAATTTCATTAGTCAAATTTCTCGCACCCTACCTTTAACTAATTTCTTCATTTCAGTTATCATTCTGATTATTTAAAAGGTTACAGGTATTATTCTTCAAAGTAATGAAGTGTGTGTGTGTGTGTGTGTGTGTGTGTGTGTGTGTGTGTGTGTGTGTGTGTGTGTGTGTGTAAAAAACAATTCTCTGTAATATCTGAATTACACCCAGTGCCTCGTGTAAAAGGATAGGGATTAGGTAACAATTAACATTTGGGAAAAGAGCTTGTTCAGGGGCGACGGTTTCAGATTTCTGAATCATTGGGCGCTCTTCCAGGACAGGTGAGGGCTTTAAGAAATTGAGCGTTTGCATCTTAACTGGACGAACACCAACATCCTAGTGGGGAGGTTTTCTCGTGCAAATTGGTTTGATTTAAATTAATAAACCAGGAGGCTGGGAAACAAATCAGCAGGTCAAGAACTGAGCAGAAGGTAGAGGTGAGTAGGATATCAGGCACGGCCAGACATGACCATGCTGCGAGAAGGAATCAAATCAGTCCAAAATGTGAGTTGGAGGTTGGAATATATGATAGAGATGTGTGTCAGAGATTAACAATTGAAGATGGAATGTATGGGGTTGGTGAAGGAGTGAGGTGTGTGAGATCAGGAAGCTCCTACTCAAGAAAATATCAAAGTGGAAATACAAATTTAAAAAAACTTATTTAAAAACCTGAGGTCTAAAAGCACACAACATTTGGAATAAAATTGATGAGCTGGCAGTAGATACAGAGATAAATGGGTATGACCTAATAAGAGTGATTGAAACATGGTTACAGGCAGCTCAGGACTGGACAGTGAACTGTCCATGGGTACTCGGTATTCCGAAAGGATGGACATGAAGGTAAAGGAGATGGAATTGGTGTATTGGTTAAGGATGATACCAAGGCTATATTGAGAAATTATATTGGCACGAGGGAACAAAATGAAAATCAGTCCAGGTGCAAATAAAAAGCAAGGGAAGAAATCTCTTTGGAAGAGTAATTTTCAGCCAGCGTCTCCCCAAAGTACTTCTGAAGTCGGAAATAGTGAGGGCTCGTGACAAGTTAACAGCGGTGGGATAAACGTGCATATTGAATCAATTAATCAACTTGGCAAAGGGCAGCCTCCAAATACAAATCGTAGAGTATGTGAAGGATTGTTTCTAAGAACACACGTCATGGAGCCACCCAGAGAGCAGGGTACTTTAGTTTTGATATAAGGAAGGAGTGAAAAACGATCTTGCAGGAAAGGATCCTCTTGGAAAGAATGACCACAACATACTGTAGTTTCAAATTTAGATTGAAAGAGTGAAAACAGAGTCACATATGAGAGCCTTAGTGTTGGGTAATAATACTTACAGTGGCCTAAGGAAGATGTTGGTGGGGGGTGGAGAAACAGTCAAAGGCAGGACAGACGATGAAATTTGGCAAATAAATAAGAGGATACTAAATACCTCTCAATTAAAGTATATTTATGATAGAAGAGGAATTGCATGACAGAGAAAAAATATCCATGTCTAGATAAGGAATTCAATGACAGCATGAGGGAAATAACTAGGGAAAATCATATTGCACAAGTTAGTCACACTCCACAGGATTGGGTAAGGCAATGGCCTAGTGCATTATAGCTGAACTGTTCATCGAGAGACCCAGATAATGTTCTGGAGAGCTGGATTCGAATCTTGCCATGACAGATGGTGGAATCTGAATTCAAATTTGGGAATAACAAACTAATTGTGAACATGAATAGATTGTCAGGAGAAGCTCACATGATTCACTAATGTCCTATGGGGAAGGAAACTGCCATCCTTAGCTGGTCTGACCGATATATGACTCCAGACCAACCGCAATGTAAATAACTCCTAACTGCCCTCTGGGAAATCAAGGATGGGCAATAAATGCCGGCCTACGCAGCAATGCCCTCTTCCTGTGAATTCATGAAAACAAACAAAAAAAACAGCAAAGTGTTACCACACAACAGTAAAAGAAGCTATGACAGGAAATGAACGGAAACATAAATACTGATACCAGTAGCTTTCCCTAGTACATAAAAATGAAACACAGAGTGAAGCTAAGTGATGGCTCTTTGCAGGATGAAACTGACAAGGTAACGATGAAAAACCCAAAAATGGCAGAGGCACAAAATCGATGCTTTCTGTTTTCACAGACGACACCACAAACTGTAGTTCCTACAGTGGATCTTTTTGGGATTACTGCTGTTTGGCATTTTTACAAATTACCTCGATGAGGGCATAAAAAGATGTGTTAGTAAATTTAATGATGATACTAAGGTTGGTGAAGTGTGGATAGTGCTGAATATGTTGCAGGTTAGAGCAGGATATAGGTAACCTGCAGAGCTGGGCTGAGAGGTGGCAACTTGAGTTTAATGTGCAAGACTGTAAGGTGATTCACTTTGGAAGGAGCAAAAGGAATAAAGAGTACTGGGCCAATGGTCAGATTCTTGGCAGTGTCGATGAGCAGAGAGATCTCGGTGTCAATGTATGGAGATCACTGAAAGATGCCAATCTGGTTAATAGGCTTGTTAAGAAGGCATACAGTATGTTACCTTTTATTGGAAGAGGGAAAGAATTTTGGAGCCACACGATCATACTGCAGGTGCACAAAACTCTGCTGTGACAACACTTGAAGTACTGTGTATATTTCTGCTTGCTGCATTACAGAAAGGACGTGTAAGGTTTGAAAAGGGTTCAATAGAGATTTACAGGGATGTTGCCTGATTTGGAGGGAAGGTCGAATAAGGAAAGTCTGAGGTAGTTGCCGCTGTTTTCATTCGAGCGAAGAAGGTTGAGAGCTGTCTGAATTGATCTATATAAGATAAACAGAGGGTTACATAGGGTGGACAGTTATGATTTTTTAAGTGAACTATACCTTCAAGAGAGTTGAAAGACTGGCCAGCGTACTGGAAAAAAAAAATGTAATATTTGGTCAAACAGCTAGCAGTATATGGGTTGCTATGAGACAAGCTCAAATTCAAATTCAGCCAATCAATTAAAATAATGTGCCAAGTTGCCAAATGCTAATCAAGTTTGTAGTGTTTTGACAATATTAAAACCAATGAAACAATCCAATCTTTTGGTGTATAATATCAAACATTTTGAACAGTTGACCAGAGCAGCAAGCCGCCAACAAGTCCAGCCTGGCAGCAGAAAGATCTGCCCTTTATCAGCCAAAGACTTGCGAAGCAGAATCCCCAAGAATAAGAAAAGAAGACAGGAATATGGAGAAGAATGGACAGCTGGCTGATTTTGAAATAAGATTTTCTTTTAATCGTAATCAGGATTTTTTGATCGGACTATTACTATAGAGGTGGAGGTATCAGTGTGCATATCAGTCTATTGGTGCGTAAAAACTGAGAACTTGCAAAAGTTTGGGCAATACCATGATGACCTTTGAAAAGGTAAGGTGCTTTTCTGTGATTAAACAGAAGAACGAATGTCTGTGGGTAAGCAGTTTGCAGGTGCCCAAATTGACAGAATGGATCAAACCCGTTCCGTTAGCAGGCCCAAGCAGCATTTTTATCCAGACAACAGTTCAAATGCTGCCAATCAACTTAAAACGGCATTTGGAGATTAAGGATCCATTTTAGTGTTAACAATATGAAACCAATCATATAATACGAATTTCTTGTGCCAAGGAGATATGTATAACAGAGAGGCAAATGCACAGGGGGGGGGGGGGGGGGGGGGGGGAGTCAACTGCTAGCTGAAAAAATGATGACAGGGAATTGTCATTTGTGAAAGAAATATTGGAGTCTCACAAAAAATCTCCATGCTCTGCCGAAAAAGCTCTATCCATCAATGAAGGTGCAAAACATGCTGCACAAATATTCTTGAAACCAGAAAACAACGGAGAAGGCATTTCAGACAGAGAAAGACAAGGGAATAAACTACAGAAATATCAAGAGAGTCCATTCTGGATGAACTTTGAAAAACTAAGTTTAATTTTGTTCTTACTGATAATGGATTTATGAGTGGAATCCGCATTAGTGAAACCACTTATCAGGAAAATCTTGTTTTATTCCAGAATAAGTAGTTAGTTACAGAGAAATTGTTCAGTTTGTTAGTGATTTGTTCACTGTTAAAGTTAGAATCATAGAATACCTAGAGTAGGGAAACAGTCCCTTCAGACAAACAAGGACCACACTGACCCTCCAAAGAGTAAACCACTCAGATGCATTCTGCACTCTGTTAACTCTATTTACCCCTGACTAATGCACCTTACTTACACATCCGTGAATACTATGGGCAATTTAGCATGCCCAATTCAAGTAACCTGCACATCTTTGGATTGTGAGAGGAAACTGGAGCACATGTTTGAAGCCCACGCAGACACGAATAGAATGTGATAACTCCACATAGAGACTGAAATCGAACCTGGGTCTTTAGCGTTGTGAGGTAGCAGAGCTCGCCCCTGAGCCACGATGTTACTCCTAGACAGGCAGATAGTAATTGTTAATTACAGAATGCGTGAAAGGATTCCATTTCATTGAACCACTCCTTTATAACAAACTGGGTGTCAAAAAGGAGGTGAGTTACATCACTTGAAACAGTCCCTCACCATATTATAAGGCGTGGAGATCTTCGCTGGGTGCATTGCTGTTAATTATCAGACGGATTTTGACCTCCACTTCATAATATTATAGAGAGTTCAAAGTGGGTCAAGTGAATGATATATTGGTACATGGGGCTTAGCAGGAAAAAATGTGTCTGTTTTTGAATAGATTGGTGGTTTGAATGTAAAAACAGTGCATTAATCCAATGGAGAGATTGCAAAGCTGTGGAACAGAGGAATCAGGCACTTGGATCACAAAAACAAAAACACTTTGCGTGCACATCATAGAGAGGCAATATAAATTTTCAAACCTTTTGAAAGAGAATACATTCAGGCTTCGGGAAGATTTGCTACAGCTTTGCAGGGTACGGTGAGACTACTTCAGGAGAGCTAATGGCACAATGACATGAAAAGCAGTTCAGAGAAGATTCACCCAACTGATTCCTGTGAGGAACATTTATCTCTGGAGGAAACATTGTCAGATTGACCTTGGATCAGTTGGAGTTTAGGCAAATGACACATTATCCCGTTTAAACCCCTAATATTCTGAGTAGTCTATTCAAGTTGAATGCTGAAACAATATTTCAATTTGTGTGAGAGATTTCCAGAAATGGATGGACTCCTGGAAACTGGAGAATATCCCAGTGAAGGAGTTGGTGATTGTTTTAACCATCTCAAAGGGTTCTGCGTCTGTGGGAACTTCCTTCCCAGAGAATGATGGAAGGTAAGACATTGAATATTCTTAAGACACAGTCAGACAGTTTATCAGCTATGAATTATGAATTAAAGTTTTAGGGCATAGCAGGAATGTGTGTTTCAGGCCACAATCAGTTCATCCATGATCTTATCGCATGGCAGACTTCTTCAAGTTGTCCAATCACTTACTCCTGATGTTAGTTTTTTACCTTGCTATAGATACTGACCAATAATGAAAACATTCTTAACTGCACAAATGCTCTCCCTTTCAGAATGATGAGCACAAATTGCAAACGTGATTTTTAATCAGCGCTGCGAAAGCAATCGTGGAAGTTTCATAGAGTTACAGAAAGATCAGATGCTGAGGTCAAAGTAAAAGCCTAATTAAAACTGCGTTAGAAATCAGATCGGTTAGAATGGATGCCTTTAATGGAGCAGATTCCTGGTAGTTGTTCTTGTGAGGTGAATTCCGTTAGCAAGACCGGCATTTTTTGCCTGTGTCTAATTTCCATTCAGAATGTGGTGGTGAACCCCAATGATCCTCGTGGTGCAGGGACACTAACTGATATGTTTCAAAGAGAGTCACAGGACTCTGAACAACTGACAGTGAAGGGACAATGATATTGCTTCAAACCAGGATGCTGTGTAACCTTGGAGATTGTATTCTTCGCCACACAATGCTCACAGCGATGGAAATAGTGGGACAGTCTCTTGCTGTTCTTATTTTGGGGAATTTACAGAGTGATGTAGTTAAGGTCTTTTATGAGGGAGCCTGAAATAGCATTTTGAACACAGAGCTGAACTCTCCTTTTACGTATGCTCTGCCAACTCTGCAAGTTTTTTTTTATAAAACTTGTGAATAATTTAGGATGTACCAGGATTTGGCACCTTAAACTGGAATTTTCCGTGACACTGAAGTATGTCCTTTGTGACATTCCCAGCGATCATCAGAGCTGAAAAAAAATCTGCAGAATTTACGGATTCACTCATTGTTTGTTTGAAAGAGTGAGTGTGATGAGGATAAAGATTCAGTTAAATTGTACGTAATGGACGCACTGCCGGTGTTCAACATCATATTCTCACGTTTTCCTTAAATTGGAAGCAAATTTATAGAACAAACGCTCATTGTTGCACATACCGTAAAAAAAATGTTGAAAAACTGTTGAGACGCCACACTAGGCGAGAAAGTACATGTTGCCTGCACTTGATGGAGATACAGACATTCAGAATAGCTGCACAATCTGAAAAAGAATCAAATGATAGAAAAAACATATCGCAAGTCTTTTCTTAGACCATGACCCCGACCATGGCACATCAGGACATTGTATCAACCGTTATAACTGATCTAATTTCTCTTGGTGATCTCTTCCTCCATCCCCGCGAACACTGCCCTCCCAGACACCAGCCAATGGCACCAAGCTGATCGCCCTCTGATAGCACAGTTCATTTCCATCTTCTCCAGATATCCAGAAACAGTTTGGCCCAGGCAGACACATTGGTTCAGTCTGCACCTGCTACGAACAACTCATCTCTTCCTACTTTTACTTAGTAATCCCTCCTGGTCCATCCCTGCACACGTACATCGGTGATTCTTCTTACACTTTACACCAATTTTAGAATTTCTATTTTGCAGGTTCCATTCACCTCCTCTTTCCCATGGACATACCATCCCATTGCACATCCACCAACACCCCTCCCCATTCCCCCCCCCCCCTTCACATTAGGATGGTCTCAGGACTCTCCACTTCTTCCTGGAACAAAGGACTGAACTGCACCCAAACACCCCCACCATCCTTCAACTGGCTGAGCCCGTCCTCACTCTCAACAACCTTTCTTTTTAACATCCTCATGATCACTCTAACTCTGCCTTTCCTACACATCTTTGCTCTCTTCTGGTGTATCTTGTGCCTCAGTTCCTGACTACTGTTTGAAGGCCTGTACAAGATTCCAATTATGTTTTTTTCACCTTTTCTATACCTCAATTCTACCCACACAGATCCCCCATTATCTGACCCTACTTAATTTCTTACTATTGATTTAGTTTTATTTCTTACAAATAAGGCAACCCCACCTCTTCCGCCCACCTGCCTATCTTTTCAATAAGATGAATATCCTTGAATATTCAGCTCCCAATCCTGATACCCTTGAAGCCATGTCTCCGTGATGCCCGCCACATCATACCTGCCAATTCTGACCTGCCCCACAAGCTCATTTACTCTATTCCTTCCACTGCATACATAGAGATATACGCCTCCAGTCCTGTATTATCCGTTCCTCTTCACGTTGTCATTCGTTTGTCCTGTGTGCTTGAAGTTTGAATGCTAACAGTCTCCACACACCCTGTCATATTTTTATCTGTGTTGGCGATTTTAATAACTTCTCCTGAATTCAGCACTCTTGCCTCCTCCTTTAATTCGGGTTTTCTAATTCCGCCATTAACTGACCTTTCCCACCCTCACACTATTTAGTTTAAAGCCCCGTCTACAGCCCTGGATGTGTGATCCCCTAGAACTCTGGTCCAAGCACGGTTTGGATGAATGCCACACTATTGGATGCCATTCAGCCCGTTTACTCTGCTTTGCTATTCAACTGAATTGTAGTTATTCTGTGCCTTTCAATGGCAGGGTCCTTACCCAGCATCCCTAGTGGGTCACAAAGTGCCCAGTGTCTTTGTGTACACAACCCTGCTTGGGGGGCATCCAGTGCCAGGCGATGAGTTCTGAGGAGTCTCAGGAGTGGCTCGAGAAAAGGCTGCATGCAGTAATGGATGGACTGAGGGTCTGAGAGGGATAACTTGGGAACCAGTGACAGTACATTCACACAAGCGGCCAGGCAAGTCACCAGACCGCCCAGGGCAGCCTCAACACCACGGTCGCTTTTCCAAAAATCAGTTGCATTTGCTGCATTTCTTCATCGACCTGAAGCAGAAATACTGCCGATGGCATAAACACGGAGATAGACAGTGGCGAGGCAAAAGGTGTTAATGCTCCTAATGCAAACATGGAGAGATTGTACAAACGCCACACAGATAGGCTCCAGAGATTGGAATTGGACCCGAGTCACTGGCAGTGTGAGGCAGCAGAGCTGTGTCACCATGCAACCCAATGATGGCTAACAGGATTAGTGTAGTTACATGTTGCCTTCTGCAGTCAATTCCCTGGAATACTGTCCCTCAGTCTCTGTAACATTGGGAAGCCTTTCTATAGCAGCAGAGGATAATTTAAAATAAACAATAAGGTGGAGAATATGGATGTATAACTTAGATCCCCATATGAAAGGAGACTGCAAGAGATTAGTTAAGATCTATAAAAGGAAGAGATGCAAGAGTGAACATTGGATAACTTGAAAACAAGTTCAGCTACAGAGAAACGGAGAACAAATAATTGGAGGATGAACTGAATAGGTGCTTTGCATCAGTCCTTACAATGGTTGACAACTAGCAGCATTCCAGAACCTCAAGACAGTCAAGGGCGAGAGCTGAGTGCAGTGGTAGGTGCTGATGAGAATGTGCTGTGGAAGCTGCAATGTTAGAAGATGGATAAATCACACAGACTGGAAGGATAACAACCCAAAGTTCTGAAGGAAATAGAGGAGAAGACTGTGGGGGCAGTGGTGGTGGATTTTCAGAAATAAATGTCCTCAGGGAGCGTCACGGAGAACTGGAAAATCCGAATGCAAAATCTCTGTGCCATGTAGGAAGGGAGGCAAAAGACAAAAAATCATAAGGCAGTGAGCCTGACATCGGTAATTAATCGGCTTTTCGAGCCCACTACTAACAATGAGGCCGCAGAGTAGAGTCATAGAGATGTACAGCACGGAAACAGACCCTTCGTTCCATCTCGTCCATGCTGAACCAGATATTCCAATCTCATATCTTCCCATTTGCCAGCACCTGGTCCATATCCCTCTAAACCCTTTTTTAATCATATGCCCATCCAGATGCATTTTAAATGTTGCAATTGTACCAGCCTCATTAGCCATGGTTGATTTATCTCTTCAATTAGATTTTTATGTATTTGAAGAAAGTATGTGTGTTATAAATGATGCATCTTTTCAAATTCTAGCTATTGCCTATCTCCTGGCAAAGCTTTTAGTGATTTACCCAAGCCACCAACTTGCCAACTCAGCCAACTTGCCACTCATACCCTTTTAGTTTCCTTTGTTCAAATTCCAATCTCTAGTTTCAGAATGAACTACGCAACGGTCAGATCTCACAGGGTCCATTGTAGTAACGTTATTAATTAGACTTTCTCATTGCACAGGACTAAATCTAAAGTATCCCAATCTCTAATTGATTATGCTATGTCAAATTTCAACTGAGGAGTTGTAGGTGGCATTAATTGCACATTTGTCATTGAACATTCACGCTTTTGAACTTATGATGGAGGGAAGGATATTGATGAAGCAGCTGGAGATGGCTTGGCCTGGGATATTTCGCTGAAGAACTGGGACCTTGTAATGCAGTACTTGGAGGCGCATCGTAAAACAGGGTTGAGTCAGCATGATTTGTCAAGGAGAGAACTTGCTGACAAGTCTGCCAGAATTCTTTCAGATGGTCATGTGCAAATTTGACAAAGGAAGAATGTGATTTGAAAGGCTAATTGGGACTCTGTGAAATATGAATTTGCCTTAAATTGAATTTTGTTCATCTATTGGTTACAAATTGCATGAGCAGAGATATAAAAACAGTTAAAAATAAAACAAAACAAATTCAGCACTAGCTAAATACAATAACGATGCCGGGTCGGGGATGTGTTATTTCTGCATCATGTGGTATCTGGAGACACTCACTGTTTCGCTCAGCAATCCTAACCTGCGGTGTGACCAGTTCACTAAAGGTGCTATCTACTACCTCCTCAGCATTGCCGTTGCTCCACAGTGAGTCAATCATTAGCTCCAGAGCCGTCATGCGGTCAAACAACAGCTGCAGCTGGACACACTTCTTGCAGGTGTAAGAGTCAGGAACGTCAAACACGTTCCTAAGCTCCTCCAACAAGCAATAGTCACATGCCACAGGTCTGACATCCCCTGCCATTGTAAGCTTAACTTATATGAACTAACTAAAACCAAACAATACACTTAAATAAATAAAAAACATGGATAAGAAATAAAAGCCTTACCTTACAGGACCTTTTTCTTCCGGTTAGTGGAGGGGGGGGGGGCGTTAGGGAGATATATGTGTAGTATCTCGGTATAGCCACTGCCCAGATATAAATTAAGCCCTAACCTTCCCGGCAGCCCTCGCTTCATTCCTCCTCCTCTACCAGCCGCTCTGGAAAAATGGAGTTCGTTGTCAAGCAGGTTTGATGGAGGTGATAGATATCAGATCCTGTCATCACTGGACTGATTCAGAGGACTCCTCTTTCCCAGTTAATGAACTCACACTTAAGTATTTATTGTCAAGTCTGTCCATTTTATGGAAATAAAAGTCTTGCCGGAGTTGTACTGAAATGATATTGCGATTTTGGTGCGACAAGACTATCCCATGTTCCAATGAGGTTAGTAATAGGATGGTAGTGCAACTAAATACATGGGCAAAGAGCTGGTAGATGAGGCAACATTTCCGATATGTGTATCATAGGGATTCCCGAGTCCCTCAAGCAAATCTCTATAATATTAACATAGTAGTTATATATACTCACCCAAGCTCCAAGTTCATCTGTCTTGCCTGTCATACTCCTCACATTATAATCAGCGTACTTCAGACTGCCAGGCCCATTATGTTCAGTAACCTCTGCCTGTTTGTTGTTGGTCTTAGCTGTACTGGGATTAGTAGCCAACCCCGCCTCAGTCCTGTACTTGTGGACGTACTGCTCTGGTTCCCACTTTGCCCCCTCCCACCAACGGTCACACTAGTTTAAACATTCCTGAGTGACAGCAGCAAACCTGCCTGCCACGAGATCGCTAACAGTTCAGGTCCATCCCGTCCTTCTTGCGTACATCCTACCGACCTGCAAATCCCAATGATCCACGTATCGGAGATTGCTGCCAATTAAGGTCCTTCTTGTGTATATCCTATCGACTCAGGATCTGATGGCATTGGGCTGAAGTGTGTTTATGTCAACGCAATGTTTTTTATTGGTAAGGCAGATGAGCTTACAGCCTGATTCAATGCATGAGACCATGATGTTGCAGCCATTACAGGCGGTTAGTTTGGAGAGGGACAGGACTGGCGTTCAACGTTCCTGCGTTTTGTTGTGTTAGACGAGATAGAGAGGAAGGTGAAAGAAGTGGAGCAGCCGTATTACTAATCAGGGATAATGTTGCATTTGCACTCAGAGAGGTCACACTGGAGGGGACATCCTCTGAGGCAATATGAGTACTGCACAAAAATAAGATTGATGCAATTACTGTTGTTCGGATTATACTATAGTCCTTTCAACAGCCACCGAGACTTCGAGAACAAATGTGTGGGCCAGTTATGGAAAGGTGTAATAAAAACAGAGTTGTCATAGTGAGTGACTTCAACATCCCCAATATTGACTCGGACTCCGTGAGAGCAATAGCTTAGATGGGGCAGAATTTGTTTGGTGCATCTAAGCGGTATGTGGATAGTCCACTACAGGCAGGGCCATACTGGACCTCATATTGGCTAATGAGCCTGGACAGGTGACTGACATTTCAGGGGGACAACATTGTGGAATCATTTTGGAAACTCCTTCAGTTTTAAGATAGCTAAGAACATGGATACGTCATGACCTTTTGAGAAGCTATGGAATTGGAGTAAGGCAAGTTACGTCAGTATCAGACAGGAGCTAGGGAGTGTTAATTGGGAGGACAAGCTATCAGGCAAATCCACATTTTGTGTGTGGCAACTGTTTATTAAATCCTGATTGCAATATCATCTGGCGAACGTCCTCCCGACTGTTCGAATTTCAATCTATTTTATTTGAACAGATATTTCGAAGTCGCTGTATACCAGAGAACAGCAAGAGATAATGGATGATTGTGCCATGTGTCCTTCACTGAACCAGCTTATCTCTACAGGCACCTAACGTTATTATTGTGGGTCAGACAACCTCAGAATTAATAGAGCACAGACGGAAGCCATTCAGTCCTTCGTACTCCCACGAGCTCTCCAACTATGCTATATGAAAGCAGAGAGAGTTATTGGAGATAGACAGAGAGAGAGAATGAAATAGAAAGAAAGAATGTGAAGGGAGATAAACAGAGAGGAGAGAAAACGGAGTGACAGACTGAGTGAGAAATGAAGGGGTATGAAACGGAGGTGAAATTAGATAGAGGAGAAATAGACAGAAGATGGACGTTTTATTTAAAAATTCCCCTGAACCGCAAGCTCTTTGGGCGAGATTTCCTGTGAGCACCATGCTGATACTGGTTGTGATCCCAGATTATTTATCTCCTAAAATATCACAGGGTTGAGTGGCTGACATCTACACAGAATCCAATAGACCAATTGACTGGCTCCAGAGAGAAGATGGATTTATTTCAATAGACTGTGCCAACAGGAGCAGGAACTGATAACCTCCTGAGTCACTGTGCGAGAGACTGGGCCAGAGAATCTCAGTGACGGGGATCACTGTCAGAGGGGATATCAGCACCTCCGCTGTGGGTCAAGAAATGACTGAAAAATCTTGCACACCACTTCCATGGTTTAGTAATCCACATTTCACTTCATATAGCTCGATATCATGAGTGTATTTTAACAATCTGATCTCTTTGTACATTTCATATTTTGGTTTGTCCAGAAAATCGTTTTGTGCCTGTATTTTGTGTTGAATAAACACATTTCATTTCTGGGGAAGAAAGGACCTGTTCTGATGGGACAGCCTTCATCGGATCCATGCTGGGACCAGAGTCCTAATGAATCGCATAACTAGGGCTGTGGACAGGGATGTAAATGGAATAGGAGTGGGGGTGGGGGTGGGGGATCGGGAATTAGTTATAGGGGTAATTAGAAACCTGAATTAAAAGAGGAGGCAAGAGTGCAGAATTCACGATAGATTAATAAAATCTCCATCACAGACATAAATCGGACAGAGTATCTAGAAATCATTAACAAACAAACTTCAAGCACACTGGAAAACGAATGCCAATGAGAGGAGGGATGGTTACTACAGGACTGACAGTGGTATATCTGAAAGTACGCAGTATAAGGAATAGGGTAATTGAATTCGTGACCCAGATCGAAATTGGCAGGTATGACGTGATTGGCATCAAGGAGACATGGCTGCAAGGGGACCAGGTTTGTGAGCTAAATGTTCAAGGATATGCACCCTATACAAAAGATATGCAGGTGGGCTGACGAGTTGGGGTTGCCTTAGTAGGAAGAAATGAAATTAAATCAATAGCAATAAATAACATAGGATCAGATGGCATAGAATCTGCATGGGTAAAATTGAGGAAGGACAATGTTAAAGCAACCACAGTTGGAGTCTTATACAGGCCTCCAAACAGTACTGAGGAGCTGGGCCATCAGATACATCAGAAGAGAGAAAAGATGTATAGGAAATGCAAGGTTACAGTGATCATGGGGGATTTCAATATGCAGGGGACTGCGAAATTCCGTTTGGTAGTGAATTGTAAGAAAAGCAATTCATGGGATGTCTACAAGATTTTTTTTCCGTAGCTGGTGGTGCAGTCCATGAGGGAACAAAAATACTGGTTTTAGTACTTTGCAAAGAGGCATACTAGATAAGGGAGCTTAAATTGAAGGAAGCCGTCGGAAGCAGCGATCATAACATGGTTGAATTTTTTCTGCAATTTGAGTGGCAAAAGATAGAATTAGAGACAACAGTACTTCTGCTGAACAAAGGCAACTGTAGAGGCATAAGGGAGAAGCTGGTTAGAATTGGCTGGGAGAATAGCCTGGCAGAAAAGACAGTAGAACAGCAATGACAGGAGGATCTAAGAATAATTTAGGAGACACAGCAGAGATTCATTGCAAGGAGAAAGAGGCATGGTACAGGGAGGATGAGGCAACCATGGCTGATGAGGGAAGTCAGGGATAGCATCAAAGCAAAAAAAAAGAGAAGTATATAATATGGTGAAGGACAGTGTGAAACGAAAGTATTGGGAAGCTTACAAAGACCAACAGAGGGCAACAAAAATGTATAAGGATGGAGAAAATTAAATAAGGGGGTAAGCTATCCACTTAGATATATAAAGTGCAAAAGAGAGGCAAATGTAGATAATGGAAATGATGCCAGAGAGGTAGTGGCGGGGAACAAAGGAATGGCTGAGGAACTTTGTGTCAGTCTTCACAATGGAAGACACGATTAATTTCCCAAAACTTCAACGGAGTGAAGGGAATAACGGAGTGTGGTGGTCATCACCAAAGAGAATGGGTTAAAAAAAACTGAATGGCCAGAATGCAGATACATCATCTGGACCAGTTGGACTACACCCAAGCCTTGTAAGGGAGGTAGCTGAAGATGTAGTGCAAGTGTTAGTTGTGAACTTTCAGGAAGGACTAGAATCAGGAAAGGGCAAAGTGGACTGGAAAATCGCTAAAGTGACACCCCATTTAACAAGGCAGAAGACAGAAAATTACAGACTGATTAACCTATCCTCAGTTGTGGTTAAGATCCTGAAATCCATCATGAAGAATGCGATTTCTGAATACTTGGATGTAAATGGTAAAATAGGGAGAGTTAGCATGGTTTCATCAAGGGGCGGTCATGCCTGACAAACCCAATAGAATGCTTTGAGGAAGTAATGAGCAGATTAGGAGAACCAATGGATATTATCTATCTGCATCTCAAGACGTCCTTTGACAAATTGCTGCACTGGAGTTTATTGAGAAAGGGGGCCCATGGTGTCAGAAGTAACGTGCTAGCATCGATTGAAGCTAGCAGAAAGTAAGGGTAAAATGTGCCTTCTCACGATGGCAGTCAGTGACAAGCATTGTTCCACAAGATTCACTGCTGGGAGCACCAAATTTCACATTATCCAGTTAACGATCTAGATGAAAGAACTGAGTGCCCTTTGGCTTATTTTTATTACTAGAATCACTAGGGTGTTGAAACAGGCCTTTTGGCAAAATAAGCCCACACCACCCCTCCGAAGACTAACCCAAGCAGACCAAGCAGATCCATTTTCTGCTGACTACTAACGTAATGTTGGGCAATTTAGCATACCTATTTCACCTAATCTGCGCATGTTTACACTGTAGGAGGAAACCAGAACACCCGCAGGGAACCCATGCAGATATGGGGAGAATGTGCAAATTCCAAACTGGCATTCACCCGAAGTGGGAATCGCGCATGGGTCCCTGGCACTGTACTAACCACTAAGCCACTGTGCCACCCACAGCCTGATGTTCAGACAATACAAAGATATGAAGAGGGTCAGATAGCATTGAAGAGGTGGTGAGCTTGCTGAAAGGTGCTCCACCGATTCTCCTCAGCTTCCAAAACCTATGTACTTGAACCCCACCCTTCCTACCAATACAAGGATAGACCGCCATAGTCCTTAACTTCCATCCCACCAACCTCCAGATACAAGTCATCATCCTCCACTATTTCTGCCAACTCCAATCATACCCTATCACCAGAGATATATTTCCCTCCCCACCCCTATCAGCATTCTGCAGAGACCTTTCCCTCCACGACTCCCTCATTAGGCCAACGCCCCCACTCCCAAACCAAGACATCATCCACTCCCAGCCCATTCCATTGCCATCCCAAGGCTACATATTCCCCCTCACCTCCAGCCAAGGCCCCAAAGGATCCTTCCACACCTGTAGACATTGTACTGTGTCCATTGTTCGCTGTCTCCTGTACATTGAGGAGACAGAATGTCAAGTTTTGGAACGTTTCAGGGAACATTTCTGGAACACACACACACACACACACACACACACACACACACACACACACACACACACACACACACACACACACACACACACACACACACACACACACACACAATGACCTATGGCCGAAAACTTCAACTTCACACTGCCCCTTTGAACTGTCCAATCTGTCCATCTTCCCTGACCTTCACGATCACAACCGACCATCGTCTAACTATCGCCATCCACGCTACCATCCCCCCCAGCCTTAACCTTTCTTTTATATCTTTCATCCCCCTTCCGCCTACCCTCGTCAATCCTGACGAAGGAATTATGCCTGAAATGTCGCACCTCCTGCTCCTCGGATGTTGCCTGACCGGCTGTGCTTTTCTAGCACCACACTTTTGGACTGTGATCTCTTGTATCTGCAGTCCTCACCTTCGCCTGCAGAAGGATGTAGGCAGTTTGGGAGATTGGGTAAAGAACTGGTCGATAGAGTACAGTGTGCAAAAGTGTGTGGTCGTGCTCTTTGCTAGAAAGACAAGAGGCATGGACAATTTACAACATTAAGAGTAAAATCAGAAGTCTGGGAGTTCGAGTCCAGGAGTCTCTCAAGGTAGACTGCAGGTTGTCAGTAGTAAGGAAGGCAAATACAATGATGTAATTCAATTCAGAAGGTTTTGGATATAAAAGCAGTGATATACGTCTGAGGCTGCATAAGGCTTTGGTCAGACTACATTTGGAGTATTGTGTGCAGTTTTGGGCCCTGTATCTCAGGAAGGATGCACTGACACTGGAGGATGCTCAGAGAAGATTCATAGGAATGAAAAGCTTAACGTATGTGGAACATTTGAGGACTCTGGGTCAATATTTGATGGAGCTTAGAATGATCTGGGGCATCTAATTGAAACTTACCAAATACTGAATGACGTGGATAGAGAGGATCTTGAAAAGATGTTTCGATTGAAACGAGAGACTAGGACTCGAACTTCCAGCATAAAGGGAAGACCTTTTAGAACAGAGGTAAGGAGAAACCTCTTCCACCAGACAGTCGGGGATCTATGGAATTCATGGCCACAGAAGCTGTTGAGACCAGGTCATTATGTATATTTAAGACTGAGATCGATAGGTTCTTGATTGTCAAGGGGATCAAGAGTTATGTGGAGAAAGCGGGAGAGTGATGGTGAGAAGCTTAACAGCTATGATCAAATGGCGGAGCATACTCAATGGCTGAAAGGCCAAATTTCTGCTCCCATGTCTTCTGGTCTTATGGTTGATGTTGGCTGTCCTCATCCCTCACTATAGATGCGTTATGATTCTGACCTTATGATGTATAAAGAGGCACGTTCCGATACTGATGACTGGCAATATTATTATCTCTCCCTCCAGTCGCAGCAGCCATTTCCTCCGATTCTCTCTGATTTCTGTCTCCTCCCCAAAGTCATAATCACTTAGTAGTTGAAGTCCAATAAATGATACTTCATCATGGTTCTTTGACATCAATAACATCAACAGCATGACCCTCACTTGCCTCTTCTGATCCTCGAATAACAATCTGAATTGTATTTGTCACGTACAATTCTCTGTTCACATATCCACGCAGTTTGCCTATTGTAATCCACGTTGTCTTAAGCACATTTTCCCATCAGATTATGAAGTAAAAAAGGTCACTCATCAATATAATCACTGATCAATAATTTTAGGCTGTGAGTTTCCATTTATAAATGGAGAAACTGGTTTATGTTCCAACAATCCTCTGTCATTATTCCCATACCCAAGGCAGATTGAATGATTACACACAAACAATTTGCCATCTCCAACATCCCTTCCCTCAGTCACTCCCACATATCCCATGTGAATGTGTAACTTTAAAACGTTATTTTTGAATTTTAATAAAATTAATATTGAATTGAAAGGGGTTAGTTGGAGATATTTGTTCACTGACTGATTATTGTCAATCTCTGTGGATTCTAATAATCCCAGTGGAGGTTTCCATCGATAAACGATAAATGGGCTCTGTCAATGTATTATCCCATAGTGTGAGAGGGAGCATCACCGACAGCACTAACAGGGATCAGCAGCTCCAGAGGGAAGAGGAGGAGAGATCAGAATCTGTGAACATTAGACTCAAACGTTCCAACAATGGATCAGAATCTGAGAACATTAGAATTGAATATTCCAACAATGGACAGGAGTTTATCCTTGGGTCTTTATCTTCTTTCTCAGCTTTGGATACTATTAACATGGTGGATCCAGAGTATCCTTTGGATTGTTCAAGGTGGTTACTATGCCATCCTCGCGATGGTTTGTGTCCCCAGTAAGTCATTCTCTTTGACTGTTAAACTGCGTTGAACTGGATTTTCGCTCATGATATGTAAATTTTAGAAAATGGAAATCAATGTCTTCGATTCCAATCAAAAATTCCTATCCTTATAAAAGATATAAAGCCAATTACTATTTACAAATTACTCACTGATATGCGAGAAAGAACCAGACTGTTCTCAAACTCCATAATCCTTTCTGTCCTGCACAAATTTACATTTCCATATCCTGGCTACCCACCAATCCCGTTCAATATCACTATTATGATAACCCATTCTCCTCCTCAACCTCAGTGTAATGCCTGAATGAGCCATCGTTTGTGCTTTTGTTAAATCCGGTACAGCTGTTTCTTCAAGTCTCCTCAAACCACGTGTCCATTACAAAATAATTGCACTTGAGATGTTTAACTTGTTCTTTGCACAGAACCTGTCAGATGTGAGACAGTGCTCAAGTTATTGACTCTTAACCTATTGCCCTCGAATAATAATCCATTGATATCTCATGAAGGAAATTGATATAATTAAAATGAAACCATTATCATTAGTGAGAAAAAAAGCCCATCTGCTTGTCTCATGTCCTTTTGAGAAGGCAATGGATCATCCTTGCCTGGTCAGGTCTCTGTGTGACTGGAAACCCACAGCAATGTAGTTTACTCTTAACTGTCCTGTAGAAAGCTGAACCAGCCACTCAGGTTCAGATCAGTATAACATGCTGGCCTGACCATGGCTGCACACATCCTGTGAGAGAAGAACAAAGGAAAGATAGCTCCTTCCGACATATTCTGACAGCTTTCCATTCAGGTAGGTGACCATTTCTTGCTTTAGGTGTATACTATCTCTTTGAAATTCTTCACAAGAGTGATGTTCAACTCCATGTTTGGTGTTGGTTTTATTGATGTTGATGTACAAACGTAAGGAACTTGTAAATTTCACGTCAGGCTCAGGACATAGAGAAGGATTGGCTTTTTCACACCACAGGAAAGAAATAGAGACGGCAAATTGAGGGAATGGAATTATTGTGATAATCTCTGATAGTGTTGTTCAGGCAATATTTAGGGTATTGTGGGCAGATTTTCTCTCCTTTATAAGGAATGATCTCCTTGTCACAGAGAGTGTGAAAGAGTATCAACAGACTAATCACTGGGATCATGGTACCATGAGGAGTGGGTGAAGATTAATCTGTAGCGCTGTGAGAGAATAAGAGGTAATTGCATTGAAACTTGAGAGGAATGGACAATTACTCATTATGTTCTAAACAGACACTAAGAACGTGATAAATTCCATTGTTTGGTTTTTTGCTCGGATTAAAATTCTCGATCGTTTAAGTGCCTCTGAGAACGTTTCCCCTACTTCAGCCTCACTCTCCATGTCGATTGACAGCGACAGGTTCAGGCTTTACATACAGCATCCCCATATCAATATAGTGCATTCACTGTGCGTGGTTCTGCAATGAAGGTCATTTATCCACAATTCCGACAGCAGGTGCAATACCTTCACTCTAAAGCAGTTAACTATTCTCAACAATTATTGTCCTCGATGGTGAACATGGGTCTGTCTTCTCGGAGGTGGAAGATGCCTCCTTGAGACTTCGCACAAAATATTTGGCTTCTCTTCTCACTACCAGGAAACCACGTTAAAATAGTGCACGTTCCACGTGCAATGGGGCTATGAGGAATATCATGGAGCCGTTTCTGAGTGCAGTCTCTGCTCCATTACTTTGTCACTTTGGAGCATCAATTACATCCTCCTATTCCTGCATAAGCTCTTGAGGGGATAAATGTTCTCACCCTGGTCGCAAAGAACATGTTCAAAGGTTTGATTGGACTTTGCACGTTCCTGTTTAGCAGTTAGATTCACTGACCAGACTGTTTTTTTTTCCCCTGTGGAACAGTCAGAAGGGTTAAGTGGTTTGTCCCTCTTCTTGTTCATTCGTTTTAATGGCCTGAATGACTCCCACATACCCATGTGCAACCACCTTGAGATGCTGAATGAGCTCCTCTTTTAACTATGGAAATGTGCAGTGTGGCCGTGCTGTTACATGAATGTTACTGACACTATACCAGCACAAGCCTGAATGTTGTCCGGGTCTTGCTGCATATGGACACAGATTGGTTCAGGAGCTGACAGTGGACAAAATGCTCTGAAAATTGTCTGATCTTCAGTGACCATCACAACTTCTGATCTTATGGTGGAGGAAAGGATTGATGCAGCAGCTGGAGCTGTTTGTGCTAAGGAAGCTCCCCTTAGGATCTCCCGAAGTGATGTCCTGGGACTGAAATGATTGATGTCCACAAACCAAACATATCTTCCGTTGTGCTATGGATGACCCCAACCAGAGGAGATATTGTGGCTGATGCCCACTAAATTTAATTTAGTTAGCGTTCCTTGATACCATCCTGAGCCAACTCCGGCCTTGATGTCAGGGTCTGTCGCTCTTAGCTGGGCTCCTGTGTTCACCTCTTTTGAACATATCAATTATTGTGTCTGTGTGGGGAGTGTTTTCTTCTCACAGAGGGTAGTGAATGTCAGGAACTATTTGAACTCGAGAGTCCAGGGAGCTAGATCACTGAAAGTATTTACAGAGGAGATAGATTGGTTTTTGCCCACTATCGTTGAGTTGAGGGGTGTGAAGAATTGGGAATTGAATGGAGTTGATGCCGACAGTGGATCAGCCATGATGGTATACAATGGCACAGCAGGATTGACTGGCCGAATTACCTCATCCTGTTCCTTATGTTCTCATATCCTGTAACTGGAAAGTTAATGGTTGTAATTTTCCTGAATGTTGCAGTCAGAGAGAGCAAAGTATTTTGTGTGTCATCCCTGAGCGATGTCTGTGGGCTCTATTCACAGTGAATCTGGGTCGACTACATGACCAACAAATGAAACACAAGTTGCAGAGAGGAGGCTCTCTGTAAAGAGACCAGAGGCGTCTTTCGAACCCAGAGTAGATTTCCAAATAACATTTACTAACCCACACCAAGCTATGTGTATCAGTCTGGAGGGACTGAATGATATCCTATGTAACTGTGGACAAGGTATTTGGAGCAAGTGGCCTCCATCTGCTCCTGTGCGGGGCTGAGTAGAACATTGGAACATTTTAGTGAGGAACAGGAGTGGGTTATTAGCCACTTTGCCACCGCTGTACCAGGCACTAAGTTCGTGGCTGATCTGGTTGTGGTCTTTGCAGCACTTTTCTGTATGCACCATTTTCATTCACCAATTCTCTGATCAATGCAAACACCTAATCATCATAAACTTCTGGGAAAGGGAATTCCCACTTGTACAGCTCTTTCAGAATTTCTCATTCGTGTTCCAACCAATATTACAGGGTCACTGATTCCTTTTGCAGTCACACTCCTCCACTGGTTACAACAAATTTCAAAGTTTAGTGATAAAGCCAATAATATTAGTGTCAGGCTGGTTCATCTTCTCGAAAAATGTCACAGACACACAAACGTGCAGCTGCATGCACACATGAACACACACATTTTAAGACAAAACAAAACAGAAAAAATGAAAACTTTCCAGAGTTTCATAATGGCTGAACTCTTAACAAATGGAAAGATGACAGTGTCCCAAATGTTATTCTGTCCTCTGAAGTTCTTCTGCTCACACAAGATATTTCCCCGGAACAGTAGGACTTGGTTCAATTCGCTTTGCGTAAGATAGTGGAAAGATGGTAAAGAAACTTTCATCAGGAAACCTCCACGATTGGTAAAGATGATGCATGATTTTTTTTCTCTTGTCAGGTGGAGCAAAATGAGAGAGAGAGAGAGAAAGGGGGCCACTAGGCTACTGCTTCTGAGGCAGGTAACATTTTTCTCCCACCCTGTGTTAAAATATGCAATAATGCCAACTGAACACCAAAAAGGACCATGTGTGATTTCCTTGAACATTCTCTGGAATGGATGATAAGGTGCTATATGCAAATGCATCATTATTGGCGTTGTACATTGTGACTTTCCTTAGCAACAACAACAAAAAAACAAAATCCCAGCTGTATAATTTGATGGCATGCTTACATGTGTCCGCATAATTTTAAGAAATCGGTTGATGTCTTCATTACACCTGTGTTAAAATCAATTTTATGACAGAGTGTGAAGCCCTTCGTTGTGGTTCTGTTCGTCGAGCTGGAAATTTTTGTTGCAGACGTTTCGTCCCCTGCTTAGGTGACATCTTCAGTGCTTGGGAGCCTCCTGTGACGCGCTTCTGTGATGTTTCCTTCGGCATTTATAGTGATTTTGCAATTCCCATTTAAGGACTGCACAAAACACTACATAGGACAAGCTGGAAAACAGCATCCATGAACACCAACTAGCCACGAAACGACACGACCAGCTATCCTTAGTAGCCACACACGCAGATATCAAGCAACATGGGTTCAACTGGGACAACACTACTATTATAGCACAAGCCAAACAGAGAACAGCCAGGGAATTCCTAGAGGCATAGCACTCATCCACAGATTCAATCAATAAGCACATTGACCTGGACCCAATATACCAGCGGACAGCTGGAACTGACAACCAGAAGCGGCAGATACAAGTCACTATAAATACAGGAGGAAAGATCACAGAAGAGCTTCACATGAGGCTCCCAAGCACTGAAGATGTCACCTAGACAGGGGACGAAACCTCTGCAACACAAATTCCCAGCTCGGCGAACACAATCACAATGAGCACCCGAGCTACAAATCTTCTCACAAACTTTGAAGCCCTTCTGCTAATTTAAACCAGACACACAGAAAAAAAATCACCTCGCCTCATAGCCTCTAGAAGTGTGAGAGACAAGGAACGACCAAATCCCACTATTTATAGAAAACAATAACAGTTTGTTCTTTAAATCCAAGAAAAAAAGAGAACGTCGATTTTCCTGTGAATCTTTCTCTGTCGATTTTCCTGGGTCTTTTCTGTGGTCTTCTGCTGCACAGATTTCATAGTAACAGGTACCTTTCAGAGAGCGATTCTGCAGGCAGTCTGCATTTGTTGTTGTTCTTTGCTGGTCTGGCTAACTGTTCAAAATGCCCGCTTTTCTGCCACAAAACATCAAATTGTCTCATTGGCTTTATAGCATTAAAATTCAAATTCAATAATACTCAGCTCAGTTATTTGTTACTGCCAAATGTAACTTTTTAAAAACTTTTCTGCACACTCTGTGCTTGTTAAGTCCTTGCCAGCTTTCACTCTCTTTAAAAGGTACAGTACACGCCTCTGCATTCATGACAATCAATACATTCTTTTTTAAAATGTATTCCGTAGTTTTAAATACCCTAACATGAGAAAATATGTAGCCAGCTATTTTTTTCTCAAAATCGTGTATGGTTCAAAAGCATTTCACATCCAATACCTAAACTGATAATTCTTCACATCAGAAGACCTCCCAGGACCATGCGTACAGGGAGGAGGAGAGGCATGTTTCGGGCACATTCCTGACGAAGGGCTTATCCCCGAAACATTGGCTTTCCTGCTCCTCTGATGCTGCCTGACCTGCTGTGCATTTCCAGTGCGATACTTTTTGACTCTGATCTCCAGCATCCGCAGTCTCGCTGTCCAAATGCAGTAAAACAATGCTACGAATCAACCCGATACCCTTTCCCAGAAACAACATCATTTCAGACCACTTGCTACATCTGCAGACTAACGTCATGGATAGGAGCAGCAGTTGGCTATTCGGCTGCACCATTCAGAATGCTCATGGCTGATCCGAGTGTGTCTGACCATCCGACTTCAGTCTGTTCCCAATAAACATTGACTCTCCTGTCCTGCAAAGATCAGTCGAGCTCAGCCTTAAATATCTTCAATAATCGCAGCTGTACTGCTCTCTGAGGAAAAGGGCACCACAGATAGCACAACACTAAAGGGAAAGGAACGTCCTTATTTCATTGCAGGACCCATTATTTTAAAACTGAGTTAACCTAACATCAAATTGTCACCTCTTTTGAAACATAAGGACAGAATAATTAGGAATCGATATAGACTATACCGTCCTCTAAACCTGTCCAACATTACCACTGACTGTTTCCAATCAAGTATGTATTAAACTCATTCTCCGCTCCTGTCCCAGTAAGAGAATATCAGGTAGCATAACCATCACGAGACTTAAAAAAAGAAGCAGAATTAGGCCATTCGGCCCATCGAGTCTGAATGCCATTTAATAAAGGCTGAGAGGTTGCTCAACATCATTCTCCTGACTTCTTTCTGTACCCCGTGGTGCCTTTATTCATCAAAAAACTTATCTATCTCTAGTGTCTGTGTTTCTTTGTGTCTGTCTGCGTAAGCATCTGTTTTTTCATGTGTTTGTGTGTCTGTGTATTTGTGTGTATACATTTGTTCTTCCGTGTATTAGCCTCTGCGTTTTATCTGTTTAAGTCTGTTTTTGTGTGACAGTGTATGTCTCTGTATGCCTCTACATGTGTGCGGGTCCATCTCAGTGCATGTGCTGTGAGTGTTTGTACATTGGGGTATTTGCACAGGTCTCTAAGTATTTCTATGTCTGCATCTTTCTGCAATGAGATATTTGTTGCTTGGGAAGGAAAGAAGTAGCAGAACAGACAGAGCGGTTAAAGTGAGTATTGCCCTCCACAGAACATTGTTTCTTACTCAGTTGGTTGAACGTGGATATTACAGAATCTACATGCGATTGACTCGGTCCCCTCTGGCTCATGCTAGAGTCCTCCCAACATGGCGGGGAGAGGGGGGGAAAGGGAACGGATAAAGGACACTCCACCACCCGGTTTGGCCTTTACTGTCTAGTTCCAGGCTGTTTATCTTGGAATGGGAGAAAGGGAATAGGGAAATGAGCTGTTCGTACTGTTGTAGGTGGTGGTGGGGGAGAGGGTTGCTGAATGGTAAGGTGTCTGGAGGGAGTCAGTCCACAGTGCAGAATCCATAAGGTGTTATTGGTGTGAAGGTATTTCATAGGCGACAGGCAAAATGATGGAAGGAAGGAGCTGAATTCAACAGTGAGAGTGGTTGTACATGACCTTTATTTGGAGATAGAGCATAAGCCTTGTTCGCTGGTAGGTGCTGTAAACGATATAAAGTGAGTGTGAGGGAGCAGAGAGAATACGATGATACTAATCCTGGCAGAACGAGGATACAGAATGTCCTGCATTGCTGGAATTTTCTTCAGATCATCTCAACGTCGGGGTGAGCCTCAATGAACGCCTTCTCTAAGTCTGTCACTAATAATGCCACCGACCCCGTCCCTCAGATCCCACAGAATCGGTTTCGCAGGATCTTAGCAATGAGAAACAAGCTTTGGTGTGTACTTCCGTGCAAAATTGTCGTGCAAATTTTGTATATCTTATGCTGTGGAAAATTGGTATTGTTGGTGCTGCAGTAATATTGAATTATCTCAAGTTATATCTAAACTGCATAAACTAAGTGACTGCTAATGCTGTGAGAAATGAATTCCAGAGGTGTGTATCAGGTATCTTGAAGAGTATGTTTTGATCCAAACTAGAGGCAAGGTTAGTTTGGATTTGGTGATATGTGCTCAGAAGGATTAATTAATAACCTTGTTCTGAGGAAACGTGACATTAATATGTTGTATTTTACACTGCATCTGCATATAATATCGAATGTTGAACATGATGGTCAAACATAATGGAAGCCTGGAGGCTGGAGGGTCAGGTTCGCTTCAGTGAATTGGGAAAGTACAATATGACATTCAGTGGGAGACAAGCAATGGTTGTCAGAGTCATAGTGTCCTAAAGTACAGAGGCAGACCTTTTGTTCCAAACCCGTCCATTCCGACCAAAATATGCATTCACCCTAACCCCATTTCCCTGCCATTGCCCCGTTTCCATCAAATCCTTTCCTATCCGTGTATTTGTCCAAATTCCTTTTAAATGTTGTTAATGTAACCCCCTCAACCACTGGCTGCTCATTCCATATGTGTACCAGCCTCTGAGTAAAAAAAGTTGTCTCCCAGGTTCCCTTTTGTTCTTTCCCCTCTGACCTTAAACAGATGTCCTTTTGTCTATGATTCACAACACTGGGAAAAAGATTGAGTGCATTCGCCCTATCAATGTCTCTCATGATCTTATATACATCTGTATTATATCGTCTCAGTCTTGTACACTCTAAAGAAAAATTATCTAGCGTGTCCAAACTCTCCCTATAACTCAACTATTGAGTACTGGTGATATCCTCGTGAATTTCTTCTGCACTCTTTCCAATTTCATCACATCCTTCCGGGAGAAAATTTAACAAAACCGAACACAGTACTCCAAGCGCAGCCTCACCAACATCCTGTATAACTGCAACGTAACTCCCCAACTTTGATTTTCAATTCACTGACTAATGAAGGCCAGTGTGTCATAAACCTTCTTCACTGTCGTCTACTTGTGACTCTACTTTGAGAGAATCATGCACCTGAATTCCAAGGACCCTCTGTTCCACTGCACTCCTTAAGGCCCAACCATTCACCATGAAACTCCTATCTAGATTTGATTTTCCAAAATGCAAGACCTCACATTAACCTATATTAAACTCCATTTGCCATTTCTCGACCCAGTACTCCAACTGATCAAAGTCCTGCTACAATTTCTGATGACCTTCCTCACTGTCCACGAAACCCCCTATTTTAGTGTTATCAGCAAAATTACTAATCATGTCTTGTATATTCTCAACAAAATCATTGATAGAGATAACAGCAATGGTCCCAGCACAGACCCCTGAGGCACTCCACTTGCCACAGGCCTCCAGTCCGACAAGCATCCTTCCACAATTACACTCTGATAATTCCATCAAGCCAATTGTGTGTTCAGTTTTCCAGCTCCCTCAGGATTCCATGTGATTGAGAATTTCAGAGCTTCCTCCTCGAAAGGGCAGTGTGGAACTGCTGGGCCCAAGGGCCTTTTTCATAATGTTAGCATGCTCAGAGCACAAAATCTGCATAAATCTAGAATCTGTATTTCAAAGAAAACAAAATAAAGCAAGCTTAAATGTGAAATTGTGTAATCGGGAGAGGAGAATATATTGTTGGAAACAGGGAAATGGCCGAGATATCTACCAGTTACTTTGCATCTGTCTTCATGGAGGAAGAGCCCGAAAATCACCCAGAATTACCAAATGATCATATGGAACTTGTGACAGGAAAGACATAAAGTCAATTTATGTCAGTGACAAGGTAGTACGTGAACCTGTAGCTGGATTGCGCATTTCTAGGTCTGACAAACTAAATGTACTTTCCATCAAAATATTAGCAATATATCAGCAAGAGAAGTATTACCTGTGCTGTCAATGACTGTGTTTCATTTTCCTGCTCTTTGTGCAGAGGCCGGAAGCCATTATAGATAAAAGGAAGGAAGTAAACGTGTTCCAAGAACTGTAGGTAAATGGAATGGATCTGAACATCTGCACCGAAAGAAGAGACAGTGTGGAGAACTGCAGACTAATTAACTTGACATCTGTAAGAAAACCGTTTGAATCTACTACATACCACGTGTTGTTAGAAATTAACAGCAAAATTTGAGAGAATCAGCATGTGTGTCTGACAGAGAAATCATACTTGGCAAACTTCGGAATTATTTGAAATTGTTTCTTACAGCATAGATAATGGGGAACCAGTAGAATTGACATCTTTGGATTTTCAGAAGGCTTTCTATAAGAACTCACACAGTGAGTTCGTAAAAAAATTAATGTGAAAGGCATTTTGAGGAATATATGTAAGTGGAAAGTTAAAATTATGTTCGCCTTCATTTAAGGGAATTAGAATGTAGATGGAAGGACATGTTGAAGCTGTTTCACAGCGTGGTGTTGAGACTAGATTTGGAGTATTGTGTACAGTGTTGGTGACTCAATCTGAGAAACAATATAATGACCGCAGAGGAAGTGCAATGGACATTCTCCAGCTTAATCCTTTAGACAGCGAGATTGAGAGGTGACCGCAGTGAAACTTAGAAAATTCACTGAACATATGACAAGTTGGAAATAAACAAACTGTTTCTCTGACTGTCTAATTTACGTTTAAGGCCAATAATGGCAGGATAAGGGACAGGCCATTTACAATAGAAAGAAGAAGCAAATCCATCACTTGAAGAGGACTGACTAACACAGAGGCTTGGAAACTTGTTGGCAGGGTAAGATTACGGAGAATCTTCAGGTATTCTGCAGGTGCATCAAGCGGCACAGTGGTTCAGTGGTTAGCACTGTTGCCTCAGAGCACCAGCGTCCCAGGGTCAGTTCGCACCTTGGACGACTGTCTGTGTGGAGTTTGCCCGTTCTCCCTGTGTCTGCGTGGGTTTCCTCCAGGTGCTCCGGTTTCCTCCCACAGTCCAAAGATGTGAAGGTCAGGTGAATTGGCCATGCTAAATTGCCCATAGTGTTAGGTGTATTCGTCAGGGGAAAATGGGTCTGGAATGGCTACTCTTTGTGGACTGGTTGGGCCGAAGGGCCTGTTTTCACACTGTAGGGAATCTAATCTTATAAAAAGGCAACAATTCGCACTCATCAATGACTTTCCAAATTGCATCCAAATCAACTTAGTGTTAGCATACAGAGCATGGTGTTAGAAGGCTGTTTGCATGACTGCAGATTGATGTCCAAAGGTGCACCACAGGGATCAGTGCTATGGCCTTGTTACTTGTAATTCGGAGACGCCAATGTTGGGCTGGGGTGGACAAAGTTAAAAGTCAGATAACACTAACAGGTTTATTTGGAGGCAGCAGCTTTCGAAGTTCATAATCACCTGATGAAGAAGCAGCGCATCGAAAGCTAGTGCCTCTGAATAAAACTGTTGGACTACAACCTGGTGTGATTTTGTAACCTTAAAAACGTTTAGCCAGGTGGTTGGAAATGAGGGGGAAGTTCTGCATTTACAGAAAGATGTAAATGGAGCGGTCAGATGGGCAGATCAATGACAGATGGATCGTAACCCCAATAAATGTGATGATTAAGGGTAGCACTAAATGAATGGCAACGTACTAGGAAGCTCAGCGGGTGCTTCTCCACACATCGCTGAATGGGGTATGGACAGGGTAACACACAAGTTGATAAAGCATAGCAACTGCAAACATTGCCTGTTTTCATCGAGGCATAGATTATAAGAGCTATGTAGAGCGTTAGTTAATCCAAGATGGAATAATTTACGTAGTTCTGGGATCCACATTACAGGAAGATTGTGATTGGACTGGTGGAGTAGAGAGGAGATTCACAAAGATGTTCCCTGAGATGGATCATATCAGCTATGGAGAGAAGCTGGAGAAGCTCGGGTTGCTTATTTTGGATCAGAGAAGACTGAGGGGGAGGTGATTAAGGAGGATAAGATTACGAGGGGCATGGAGAGCGTGGATAGACAGTAGTTGTTGCTTTTCGTCAAAGGGTCAAGAACAGGAGAGCGCACTTTTTAAGTGGAGTGTTTGAGGTTTAGTGAGAATTTGAGGATTCTTTTAACCCAGCTGGTGTTGGGATTTGGGATGCACTTCCTGAGAGGGGAGTTGTCACGGGTAAACTCACAACCATTAAAAAAATGATACAAGTTTGCGCACTTGACATGCCATAACATTCTCGGTTATGGGTCATGTGTCAGAAAGTGGGACTAATGCTGACCGTGCTGAATTTTTGACGGTACAGAGTCTATGCTCTTGTGATTGTATGGCTGTGGAATGTCAGTCGTTCAGCACCTTAAGCCGGAATTGATGAATTTCTGAAGAGTATATTATCAAGGGTTATAAAAGTGACTTTATAATTGGTTCTAAAAACATGTACGTGGCAAAATTAAGGGTAAAATGGTGCAGTTTCCTAACAGTATGAAACCAGAGTATTGAGGACAGGGCAATGGCAGAAGTATGGACCAAATATTTCAGTTATGTCTTCACAGAAGAAATCAAATAAAAAAAATCTTCCTAGCAATACTAGCAAACTTTAATCTGGTGAGAAAGAAAGGAAATAGAATGGAATTGGCAACTAAACAGATTTAGAGGAAGCATTGGAACCGAAAGTAATGGGCAGAAATAAAGTCAATAGAGTTTTATGAAAAGGGAATCATATTTGAGAAACTGACTGAGCAAAATTATGTTAAAGCAATCAATACAATCTGACTGGATTTTTAGGAAAATCGGTGATAAAGCTCAAAGCCTACCGTGCAAATTCAAATCTTATGGGACTGGGGTTAATATGTGGACATCATTTAGAATGGGAGAGCTGACATGACACAGCAAATAGGAGTAAAACAATGTGTTTTCGAGTGGAAAGCTTGGGGGTAGAGCAGGATTCGGGATTGGGTCCCAGCTATTACCAATAAACGCCAAACCTTTGGTTGTGGGAATCAAATGCAATATTCCCAATTCTGCTGATGGCGCTAAATGTCGATGTCGGATTGTGAGTCGTTGAGCAGAATGTAAAAAAAAGCTACAAGATGATTGAGACAAGTGGAGTGAATAGGCAAATACGTGGCAAATGGAGAGCAATGGGGGTAGATGAGACGCCATGCCCTTTGGTGGGAAAACAAGATGGCAACCTACCATTTGAAAAGGGATTGATTGAAAAAAATATTGATTTATAAAGGAACTTATGCTGCATTTTTGTTTCGTACTGCGCAGCCCTCCGAGGTCTATGCTTGGCAGTGCGTTCTGAAGCAAGCAGTCAATACTGGGAATGGCTTTGCCACGCTGACCAGTGTACATAGAGCCACCAAGTGGAGAGCTGTAACATTGAAAAGGGTTTGGATCTCCCTGTACACCATTCACTGAAAGCACTACTGCAGGAACAGAAAGTAGTTAGGAAGATAAATGGTGTGTTGAAATTCATTCCAGGGGGATTTGAATCCAGGAGTAAGGGTGTCTTACTACAGCTGTACAGGGCTTTGGTGAGACCCCATCTTGAACATTGTGCAGTATTGTGGGCAGTTTTGGTCTCCTTACCTAATAAAGGATAAACCTGACATTGAGGGAGAGTAGCGAAGGATGACCTGACTGATCTCTGGGATGACAGGCTTGTTGTGGGAGCAGAGTTTGGGGCGACTGGGCCTGTATTCAATGGGCTTTAGGAAAATGAGTGGAGATCTCAGAGAAGTATATAATACTCTGACAGGACGAGAGAGATTGGAAGCAGGGATAGTAATTCCCCTCACTGTGATGGCTAAGACAAGGGACCAAAGTATTAGGTACAGGCAGGTCACTCTGCATTGAGATGAGAATAAATGTCTGTACTCAGAGACTGGCGAACCTGGGGAGTTCTCTCCCACATAAGGCTGTAGAAACCAGAACATTAAATATAAATAAGGATTTATGGACACTAAAGTGATCAGCAGACAGCTGGAGTACAGCTGTCACAGGCTCTCAGACGTTAAGAAGGAGATTTCTGCAATGTCAACAGGACTGTATTTCCCGTTCACTTTCCTGACAACGAATTTTCTGCCGGCTTAATCGTTGGAGCACTCTGATAATGGTGCAATATAAATAACGGAAGCTATGGGAAAGAAGAGGTTAAGGGGCGAACCCTGAAATATCAGTAAAAACCAAAAATGAAAGATGGTCTAAAACACATATTTACACAGTCTAAGTTAATCTTTAAAACATACATTGCAATGAAATAGTGCTTTACATGTAACACCTCAACACTACGGCCACTGACTACAGCGCTGTACCTTTCACGATGCTCTTCACCAGATGTTTTCGGGGCTGACTGACCATGTGACGTTGCCGTGGAATTCCAGTTCTCCCCAAATTTCTCCCCCAGTTTGAAATGATGTTTCTTCGAAATGTAGCCTACAATTCCCAGTGTGAGGCTCAGTTTCAAGGCTTGCAGAGCGGATTGCATCCCTGTTTTAGCTGAAAACAGAGTGAACATTTTTCAGGTAGACGATCACGAGCTTGGGTTTTGCTGTTCAGCCAATGTTGGAGATGGAATCGCGTAACAATGACCAGGAACTTGCTTTACATTTTTAAGAAAAACACACAATTCATGAACGGCATGGCAGCCAAATCATGGTTAATAGGCATGTGTAATCACAGAACGGCCTGCATATTGCTTGAAGGAGCAAAATTGATGGACAGCAGTGACGACAGCAATTCTTATTACATAGTTCACGATATTTAAGTATATTAAGGGATACGAAAAATGTGTGAGGAAATCTGCACCGAGGAAATTTTCTACATTAGCTAGAATGGGGAAGGCTCAATGTGCAGAATGACTTACTCCTTTCTCACATTTCTGTGCACTCTGTGGGAAAGCTCTGCAAAAGTTGTCAATAGCTCTTACATGTTCGGAAGGAAATCTCTTCAAGGTCGACAGGACTGTGTCTCCCGTTCCCTTTTCCAATACCGAGCTAGTGCTGGGTATTGGGTCCGGTTTAACCCTTGAAGTATTCGAAGCAGTTTGATATAATTGAGTGTCTTGATTGGCCGTTTCAGAGACCATTGAAGAGTTTATCACGTGTCTGTCGTCACTTTTAGGCCAGACTAGGAAAGCACGGGGGATTCACTTCCTGAAAGTACATTGAGGAAAGAAATAGACAATGGACAATGGCTTTAAGGTCACCATTACGGATACCAGATTTTACATATTTATATGTTATTAATTGTTTTGAACTTCTACCAGCTACCAGAGCATTAGCCTCGTCTGGATTAATAATCTCGTGACATTTCCACAGCAGCTCCATATCCATATGGGGACCTATCAGAAAACACACTGAGCAGGTTATTTCTGTGCTGCTTGACAACTCTGTCAAAAAGAACTCCCACCAATTTTAGTATCCAGATGGGACTGAGGGCGTGGTAATTTGTCAGATTGTAATTATTCTCCTCTTAGCAGACTGCACATACTTGAGTAATTTTCCGATGTCAGAGTTGGAGCTGGAATGAAACAGCTTCCCCAGGGACACGGCTTGTTGTGCAGCACAAGTCTTCAGTCCTATTGCAGGAATGGGGTCAGGGCCCGTTGCCTTTGTCGTATCTACATCTGTTTCTTCAACTCACGTGCAGCAAATCAAATTGATTGAAGACCACCATCTGTGATTCCATGGGCATCATGGCGAGGGTGATCTGCATCATGCAAGCAACACTTCTTGCTGAGGATGGTGCGTACATTGTATTGTTGTCTGTTACATTGATGTGCAGGGTTGTTCCATTATTTAGGATGGTGGTATATCTGGAGTCCTCTCCTCCAGTAAGTTTTTTAATGGTCCGTTGACATTTATGACTGGATGTGGCAGGACTGCAAATCTTAGATCTGATCTGTTAGTATTGGACTAATACCTCCCTCTCTCCCAAATGTTAGCCCTGATGTTTGGAATCCAACCAGTCAAGTCCGGTAGCTTTAATGTTTTATCATTACGTTTAGATACACATGAATCTGTCTCTGGCACGTTCACCCCACATTCGTCACTGAACCATAGATCAGCTTGATGCTCATGGTAGACTGGTGGATTATCCTGGGTAAACAGTTACAGATTGTGATTGATTGCAATGCTGCTTTTGCTGCTGCTGTTGTCCACAAAATCACATGTTAGGACCAGCTCGAACTGCAATATCTGCGATTCCATTCTCCTGACCGTCCCGCAGTTCACATCGAGACTCATTCACCCATCAGAGTTGTACACAGTGACCTAACCTGTTTTCTGATGTGGTAACATTTCCATTTTCATATCCTCATTCTGCTGAGGGTTTCTCCCCGGTGTCACACCTCCAATTTGTTACATTACTCAAACACTTTAACATATTCATCTGAATCTTTTCCTTTCCTACAATGCCATCTTCTGTGTTTGAAGTAAATGTGTTTCCCTCTGTTTCTCTCCCTGACCATGATTAAGAGCTCTATAGTGTCAGTGATGCCGAATTTATGGAACTAAGGAATTTGTGCACCTTGTATTATCGTTCTCTTCCTGGTGTATGGATGTCCATGCTGAACAGAACGTATGAGCAGCTTTGACACACAATTTTGGAACTTTTTCAAAAACAGAAGTTGATGAACAAACTATGCAGGTCTGGCAGCATATTCAGGAGTGAATTCAGTGTTAATCTTTCGGTTAAGTGTCTCTTCTACAAAGCTCCCAGATCCTACAGCGTTTTTTGTATTTTTATTTCCAGTATCCATAGTTGTTTGTTAAATTGAAAATTTCTGCTGTGCCTATTCTGGAGAAACTCAGCAGGTCTGGCAGCATTGGAGAGACATAGAAAGAGAGTTAGCGTTTCAAGTCCAATCTGACACTTTTCAGAATTGCAAATGATCGGAAAATGGGCTTTGTATTCCGTTGTCAGAGGTAGGGGATGGATGACAGTATAAAGGGGGTGTGGCAAAAGATAAATCGGGCTTTTATCAGTGGTGAATGAGAAGATGATGTAAAATGGGTTTAAATTAAGATGTGAGTTGGGGAAAAGGGTCCTCTATACTGAGTGCAAGCAATAGAAGGCACAACCACATAGGGAGACCAGGAGGAAGCGTGTAGACTATGTGGCATTACATAGATATGGGCAGAGATATGTTTTCACTGTAGAGACCTTCACCCCCTTCAGACAAAGAAACTCAGGTGTTTGACTTCTTATTGGCACCAGTAAGAGTTTCATGCTGCCTTAATAATGTAATATGGAGAAAACAAATCACAGTATGAAGTTTGGGGCTGAGTGTTGTTTACCATTCGCTGTTAATATTGTTTCAAATTTCTAGTGATTATTTTTAAATGCTTGATGTCTAGAAGTTAATATCAGATGAAGTGTAGGAGGTTGAGGGGTGAAATGAAAGAAGTGTATAAAATCATGAGAGACATGATTGGTTGCACAGCCAACGTATTTTCGACAGGATAGTGAATTTCAAACATGGAAGACATAGCTTTAAGGTGAAAGGGGAAGATTTAAAAAGGACGAAGAAGTAACTTTCTCATGCAGACGGTGATGTGTGCATGGAATGAGCTGCCAGAGGAAAAGTGGTAGATACAGCTACAAAAATTGAAAAGATAGTTGGACAAACATATTAATTGGAAACGTACAGAGGCATTTGGGCCAAGAGCAAGCAGGTGGAACTAGTTTAGTTTGGAAAACCTGGTCAGAATGGAGAAGTTGAATGAAAGGGTTTGTTTGTGGGTTATATGGCAGTATGAATCTAGAAAGTGAGGGAAAATAAATATAAGATATGATGTAAGTAAATTGGCAAGAAATATAAAAACAAGTAGCATGCGATTTTTTGTGTTTATGACAAAAAAAAAATCAGGATGCGTGCGTGACGTTTTGTGGAAATGAAGTCACAATTGTAGAATTGCCCAGAGGGAATTTGCAGGTAATTTACACCAATATTTTACATAGGTCCTCACAAGGTGAGACACTGTAAATATTTCAATGCTATAAACAAAATGGCATTAGTAGAGAAGTTCGAACAAAAGGAACAAGTTTTTTTAAAACATATAGAGAAGTGTAATGGGGGGGAGAGGTCAGCAGAAATTCATAGCTGGTTTTAAAGGAAGTGGTTACAGACACGACTGGTAGCACTGTGTAAAATAATTCATAACTCTCTGGATTACAGGAGTGTTACAGCGAAACTGGAGTGCCTCCAATATGGCACCTGTCTTCAAGAAAGAACCGAGATTGAAAGCAGGAACCATTCAGTTTCACCATTATTGCTGGGAATCTGCAAGATTTTGGTATTAAGGAGGGAATTGCAGGGCATTTAGTAATGCTTCAAGCAGAATCATTATGGTTTTATGAAAGGGGATCCATAAAAAATCATGCAAAGATTATCTGGATACACCCTGACAATGTAACAAGCGGACTTGATGAAAGGGAACTGGTAGACATGAGGCTTTCCAAAGATTTTCCAGAAGGTATCACAAAATAAAGGTTTTTACACAATACAAGATCTCATCATATGACGGATAATATATTTGATGGAATGACGATTGGTTCACACATGGAAATAGAAGAGTAACGATTAATAGATCTTTATGATAAAATGCATCAAGTGGAGAAGCACAAGTATCAGTCCGATGGCATCAGTTATTGATCATCTATACTGATAGCCTGACGGTGGAAGCTGAGTGCAGTATAAATTCGAGTTTGTGGATGACACTGAGAATCAAAAGTCAGGCTGTTATTTAATGGAAATGACTCCCCAAAAAAGGAGCAGTTAAAAGGGATTGCAGTGTTTCTGTGTATGAAACATAAAGTCAGCATGCTGATTAAGCAAGTAACTAGGTTGGTTCATTAGGCGGGTTCCTAGGATGAAAAGGTTGAATTATTGAGTACATCTAAACTGGTGAGGCGATTATTCATTTTGGCTGAAATGAATGTGGGTGATGTGACTGAAACGTACAAACTACAGAGAAGGCTGAAAGGTAAATGGAGAGAATATGGGTCCACTCTTGGCCAGAGTATTGAATTTGGGGATTATAGGTACAGAATAAGGGATACTGAATTCAAACTGAGATGCAAAAAAAGTCTTCTTTCTGAACGTCTGGATATCTGAAATACCCTAACGTAGAGAGTTGAGGGCGGGGAGGGGGGGGGTGTTGTAGCTGGGACACTGAATGTATTTACAGACGGAGTGGAATGGTTTTTGACATATCAGCAAGTTGAAGGGTTAGCAGAAAAGTGGAGTTGAGCCCTGGAGTCGATCAGCCATCTTCTAATTGAATGACAGTGCAGGCGTGAGGGGCCGAATAGACCCCTTCTGTTCCTATTTCTTTCGTTCCTATGTTATGCTTTTTGTGAGTCGTTTTGTACAATATTGCATTCAGGGAGCAATTTGTTTGAGTTTACCCTGGGTGAGGTATTGAGGCTGTATCCACAACGAATCTGGGTCTGTAACATAACCCAAGTGGGGAACTGAAGTTACAAAGAGGGGAGGCCTGGAAAGAGGGATTGGGGGGTGGGGGTCACTTCCTGACTCAGCCTGAATATTTCAAGTACGTTTCTGAAACTACTCCTAACCATCGGAGTGGCCTCGATCTGCCCCAGTACAGCAGGTCCCAAGGGCTGAATGAAACATCAGAGCAGAGGGCTGACAGACACGATTGGGCCTTACGGCCTTTTGACAATACTCCACCAGTAAATAAAGACATGGCTCATCTCATTGTGTTCCCATCTGCTGTTTTCTCTCCATACACCATTATCCCTGATTCACCCGTCTATGGAAAAGCAGACGAATCCAACATCGATATGATATAAAGATTCAGCCATCAAACATTTGGGAAAGAGTATTCCCACTTGAATGAAATCCCACTTTGTGAATTTCCCCTCACTCTGGTCCTGACTGAGGTTGAAGCGTATCAACAGTTTATCTTTCTAGTCCCACTCCTCCATTATTCGCAACAAACTTGAAATGTAACCAGGTTGGTGATACGGCCGATGATAAAGGTCTCGGATGGAGTCAGGTTCAGTAGCAGGAACAAGTCAGACAGTTATTTTACTTAAGCCACAGAGGAACATGGTGGATTTGTGTTCAGCGCTGATGCTTCACATCACCAAGCAGCTGACCTTAATTCCAAACTTATGCGATCCTCTATGTGGAGTTTCAATATTAACCTCGTGTCTGTGTGGGTTTCTTCTCAGTGCTCCAGTCTCCCCACCCACAATCTAAAGATGTGCAACATAGAGTGGATCAGCCATGACAGTTTGCCCATTGTGCCCAGGAATGTGTAGGTTAGGTGGGCTAGTAATGGCAAAAACTGGGTTACGTGGAGGGGGCAGGGCTGTCTGGGATGCTTTTCAGTGGGTCAGTGTGAACTCGATGGGCAGAAGGTCGTGCTTAAACATTGTCGAAGTTCTATGAAGATGACACAAGTTTGGGCTATAAAAACTCCCAGTGTGTATTTACCTGATCCACTGTCCTCAAAGTTTTGTGTATTTAAATCAAATCATGTCTCATTCCAAGAGCAACCTGTTCAAGCCTCCATAATATAAGCTCTTCGTCGCAGTGAAGTGAAACATCTCTGAACTGCTTCCAATGTAATTCTATCTTTTCTAAGGTAAGGACACAAAAACTTCTGACACAGAGATATGACGTTAATTTTGTTTTTGATAATTTGTTAATTTTTTTGCAGGTAATTGGAGGCAGATATATTGAATTTTTTGTGACACAGACCACATAAATAACGACGGAGTCATGGATCTTTGGGGAATGGGCAGGAATGTAAAATGTGGGGGTAATGCTGACAGTGGTACAAAATACCACTGCTCCACAACATCCAGGAATATAAGGCAAAACGAAATAATGACATGGATAACATTTTTAAATGTTAACAGTGATAGAATACAGTTCCAAAGGACCATGGGGCTGCTCTGTCAATAGAGAGAGAGAGAGAGACCACTCGTGATGGTTTACGCTGAGGGTTACCACACCTCGGGTGATGGGGTAAGGTTGAGAGAACGGCCCATTCATGGTAACCTCTGTCAGTGTGGGGAATTGAACCTGGGCTGTTGGTTTCCCTGTGCATCGCTAACCAGCCGTCCAGCCAACTGCGTGGGAGACTCTGTAACTGCTACGTATATAAAAAAGTCACAGACAAAGGGCAATAGAAATTTTCACAACAAGGAAAACGGGACCATTCAGAGAATGGTCAAGATAATGGCTGAGCATAAAAATGTTCTTTGCTATGATTTGTATGTTATAATGAGAAAAGTGTTTAGAAGCTGTCTTTAGCTGAATACAATAAGGTGAGACAAGTGAAATAACCAGAATTATTAATAGTAATTCGATATTGATACCCATAAAATAAGAGTATGTTTTAGATTGGTCTGTGTAAAATGTCTTTACCATTATATAGACGTATAAAGCTGGTGGAATATATTGTTAGGAGAGTCCGTCCCCCATGGGAAATGACCTCGAACAGGTGCTTGAAGAAAACCGGGGTAAAAGTATTTGAGTTTCGTCTGGTCAGTGACATAAACCCAGGGGGTTGAGTGTCTGAAGCTCCTCTAAAATGGAGTTCAGGGCACAATCAGATCACCCCCGATCGTATTAATACTAGAGCACGTTTAAATGGTTGAACGGTCTCATGATGGATTTAAACAGTATATGATTTTATAAAACATATATCTCTACTGCTTCCCCTTACGTATTACATATTGGGGCACTGACATTTTTCTGCCAATTGGAACTACGTGGAACGTTGTCTGGAACATTCCATAATTGGAATTCTCCAGAATATTCTATCGCCGTGTGGGGGTATTGCAAAGGTGAGGGGGGGGGGGTGCAGATAGAGAGAGAGAGAGAGCGCTGCATGCAGTAGAGGGCGCACCATTGAAAGAGAGGGACACCATGGGGTGGGGCGGGTCGTTAATGAGGTGAGTTCCATAAGATAGCACCAGGAAACTAACTCAGCCTCGTACTGACAATCCCTCTGTCAAACTCAATGAAAATGGCACCGAGAAAAACTATTGTTCGATTCAGTCCAATGAGTCATACACTCTGCTGACCTCACTCCCAGTTACAAAGCTGCAGAACAAATGCTTATCCAAAATTCTCCATCATCCGAACTGACACCAATGTCCCATTCACCCATCATTCCTGCAATTACTGGCTCATGCTGTAGGATGCTCTCGAAATATATTCATTTCAGCATTCTGAAACCTGTGATCTTCCATGAAGTCGTCTCTCAATCTCTCTTTCTCTTTTTCACAAAATTCTTTTGGCTGTAGGTATTTTAACTGATTCCTCTATCATCACTCTCTGCCAGTGATTTACACACCCACAACACACATTGTCATTGCACAACGCAGGTATGGAGTTGAAAATGGACGGGAGCTGCATACTGTGTCACTTCCAGCATGGGTTGCTAGTTTCTTCACACTACGCAGGGATCTAACACAGTGTTACTGAGCAATGCAATGGGGTGGTGCACACAGCTCTGCATGGTGGGAGGGGAACAGATGCATTCACTGCTATTCACAATACAGCTCCCCACACTGAACATGATAAATTGTCCACGTTTATAGAAGAAGACTCCGATGTGGACTACATATCACCCATGCTGGACGGACCGTTTTGTCCAGGCTTCTTAATCAATGCACCAGTGTGGTCTGTACTGCTCCCCATGTTGGACAGATAGCTAGTGGATTACTGAGAGCTGCACAGTATTCCATCCTGGACAGATTGCTGAGTTGTACTGAGCCTGGTCTGCACAGTACTCCATGCTGAGAAGATATCTCATTTGTCTTATATCTGGGCTAGAACTGTGATATGGATTGTGTATCTGATGTAATTCCTGATAGAGTTATCACTCATCCAACTCGGCGCATTCTGCTGTCAAACCCCGTGTTCGTGCAACTTATTGTCCATTAAATAATTATCTAATAAAACATGAATATCTGTCCTTCTTATTATGGACCCGAACGGACCCCTCTCATAATATATGACGAAGGTCGTCTCGACCCGAACGTTTTCTTATTTTAAAAGTAATTGTGAGTTTGACATCCTCACACTCACTCCTTCTCCGTCATACTGATCCACTCGCACTCACTCCATCACACTCACACTGAATCCGTAACACTCACTCCATCACCGTCACCCTGACTCCCTCACACTCGTCCATCACAATCATCCTGACCCCCTCACACTCACCCAGTCACAGTCACTGTGACTGGCTCACACTCACACTCCATCACAGTCACCCTGACTCCCTCACACATAGTCCATCACTGTCACACTGATCCCCTCACACTCACTCCATCACCGTCACCCTGACCCTTTCACACTCCATCACCATCACCGTGACCGCCTCACACTCATTCCATCGCACTCACCCTGACCCTTTCACACTCACACCATCATTGTCACACTGACGCCCTCACACTCACCCAGTCACAGACACTATGAGCTGTGTTTCAGGTGCAATTCGTTTGGTCAAAATGTTTGACATTAAGCAAAACGCAATTTAGTAAAACGCTGTAGACAAAAAAACACAACAAAAGGAACTTGAAATAATTTAATTTATTGGAAAACTTAACAGATTAATAGGTTATTTAATTACTAATCAGTAACTGCTCTAAAATGGTAACAATCTAGAAACGCACACTTGTCCAAAAACCAATTGTGGAAGCGCATTGTCTGACCTGCAGTTCTCCAATCCAGGAGGAATGAACATCAAAAGACACTTCTGAGAGAAATCACAGAGTGTGCAGCAGCCGAGAGAGATTTTCTGCCTTCCACCCCTGCTGAGACCCCAGCAATAACAGGTGAAAGGTAAAACTAAGAATCCTTGTTCAGTGAGAGTTTGACAATCATTCCACAGGACCAGGCCTCGGCAACAAAGTCGACAAGGAATGGACTGTTTCTACACTGTCTATACAGCTGTAGTATGTCTCTCAAAACTGCCTAACTGCACCTAAGCCATGGAATGTCGATAAGATAACTGTCAAAATTAAATGGAAATAAATAAAGCCAAAGGATGCAGCAGGCCTGGTAATCAGACACAGCCTCAGGAGCCTAGCAATTCTGACCCTGCCAAAAGAGAGGAAAATCACTGAGCTAGTGAAGAGAAAGCATCACCTCTCTGCCTCACCTCTAACTTTACAATTCGTGACGTGCCATTAGATTGACAGTCAGCGTTGTCAACATCTCAGGAAGACCAAGTATTATTGCCATTTGTCATGGTTGTTATGAAAGAGATTAAATTAAGCTGTTTGTTCGGTGACTGTGATTAACGTCAGTCTTCATGGATCCTAACTGTGTCCCTGGAGGTTTTCCTCTTCTATTAATAAGGGGCTTTCTTCAACCTGTTATCACAGAGTATCAGCGGCAGTGCCATCCTCAAGGTGATTGGAATCAGCAGCCTCAGAAAAAAGTAGAGGAAGACAATTTTAGAACAATAGACTGGAATGTTCCAACATTGGATCAGGATCTGAGAACATTACACTGGAATGTTACAAAAATGGATCAGAATCTGAGAGTATTCAACTGGCATGTTCCAACAATGGATCATAATCTGAATGTTTTTAGACTGGAATGTTCCAACAATGGACAGGAGTTTATCTGCGGGTCTTTACTGGCTTTCTCTGGATTGGGCATGGATAGAGTTATGGATAGAAGCCGTACTGAGAATTATTCAAGCTGGGTATTATCCCATCCTCGCTATTATTGGTGTTCCTGGTAAGCCAATTTCTGTCCATTCTATAAACGATGGTGAAGGTTATTGCTATTTCGATTATTCATATATTAAAAATGCATAAACTGCTATCTTCAGTTTCAGTCACAAACTCCACTTCATGTACATCAATATCAGACTCCTCGCTCATAAACATCTAAGAAGGAACAAGACTGTTCAGACCGTTGACTCTACCTTTTTCTCTGAACTGTTTTATAGCACTGTATTCTCTCTGTCATCAAACCTGCCTACACGTACCTTTATAATGTCCCCAGTCTCCAACTCTGCCTCAATGCTGTTGCTGAATTAGCCATCATCTGCATCCTTCATAGCCTCATATTTTGCGGCTCCAGTTCTTTTCTGACCACTCTTCCAGTTTCAAATATTTTGACCACAAACTTTTCCTGTCTCTCCAGTTATTTTATAATAGGGAGCTCATATCAGAGTAATCATGTCACTGGCCGTGTAATTCAAATACAATTCACCGGCACAAGTTATGAATTGAAATGCATTGTTTCAAATCCTACCACAGCCGATGTTAGATCTTAAATTTGAATGGCAACAATTGGAATGAAACCTCATTTTACAAACGGCAACCATAAACAATCAAGATTTCTTTTATTATTTCACTGATAGCCTTTGGTAAAGGAACTACGTGTGACAAAAAAAAATCAGCTCCATAAGGACTTAACAAATAGTCTCGCATGCAACGACATTTAGTGATGGATGACAAATGCTGCCCTTGCCAGTGATGCAGACATTCTGTGAAACAACAGCATTAAAGGTGAAATAAACAAAGGAACTGTAAATGCTGGAGATCTGAAATAAAATTCTCCAGTGTCTGAAAACGTTGGAGAATCTCAGCAAGTATGACAGCGTCTGTCAGGAGAAAAAACAGATAAAGGGAGAGAGAGAAATGAAAAGCGAACAAAGGGACTGCTGATGATGAACCAGAAGGAAAATAAAATGGGAGTTTATTCTCAGACTTCCCCTTTTCACATATTCCTGGATATCATGTTAATTTTGATGTGTTCCTGTTTAAACTGAGTTATATTCCCTCTGCCCTTCTTCGCGAAGTGTGGTGACCTACTCCATCTCCACTACAAGTGCTGCCATTATAGTTGTTGAGATACAGAGAAAGGTAATGTTACATTGTCGTCTGCTTCTTTGAAGAGAGGAACTTCGAGTGTAGGACTGTGGAGAAATGTAACCACTTTTTCCGCTAAGAAGAGAAACATTTTCAGCACTAATTGGGTACACCATGTGTGTGAGGATTTGACTTGCTCCTGTAATTACAGAGAAAAGAGAGGTTCTAGGGACACTTTTCCTGGGTTTGTGTTATCAGCTGCTGCGTCCATTCAGAGAGACCCAAACATATGGTGACTCCCTAAACGTCATGGCATAGAGAGAGAACACAGGCGGCCAAGACCATCAACATATTGTCTAGCTATCACCATAGTTAACAGCTAACCGAGAATGCAACTTTTTTAAACAATGTTTTGTGATTTATGCATGAAAGAAGTGAAACTATCACGGTATTCTAACAGATGAAAGGCTTAACAGACAGTCAATTTTTCAATATAACATTTCAGTTTCATCAGACTGTACATTTTTTGCAAAAAGTCCTGTGTGTTAGGATTGAGCCCTCCACTACCACTTGATGAAGAAGCGACGCTCTGAAAGTTAGTGTGCTGCCAATTGAACCTGTTGGACTATAATCTGGTGTTGTGTGATTTTCAACTAAATATTTATAACAGGATGGAGAAGACAACCAGGAAAATAAATAGCTCTACATCAGCTGTGAGAAACACATTGCAGCACTTTATAAGGAACGTGACAACTAGACGCTTCGAGAATAATGATACGATATGGTACAATCAGCCTAGATTCAGGAAAGGGAAATTATCTTTGATAAACCTGCTGGAGTTGGTGAAGATTGTCCGTTGTGACATCGACAAATGAGAATCACTGGGAGTAGAGTATTTGAATTTGCACAAAAAGTTTGGCACGGTTGAATACTGGTGAGTGGGGCATGTTAGAGTCCATGGGTAGGTCCGGGTGTAATACACCAAATTGATCAAAATTGGATAATGGGCAAAATGAAGAGAGAAGTGTTTTTCTCTGGGTGGAAGTCTTGTGTTGTATCAGAAGGATCAGTGCTTGGGAAATAACTGTTCGCTTCGTATAAAATTATTCAGATGGGTACAACAAATATTATGATTCTCATTTATATTTGTTAAGTGGTGAGAGGTTGGGAAGTTTTGTTGTTGAAAAGGACCTGAATGTCCTTGGTTATAAATCAGTAACAAAACTCATATGGGACAGGAAGTAAATGATATATGGCTTTTCGTACAAAATGATTGAAGTACCAGAGTTAGTATATCTTTCCTAATGGTGTATTTTGTTGAGAGAGTATTTTATTTAATTGTGTACACATTTGGTCAGCTTTATCAATAATGATCTCTGTGTCACCAAGATATTGCATAGGAGTTTCTACGGACTAAACCCTGGTACGATGGCACCATGTGGAGAGAGGGCATAACTCTGTGTTTACTCTGTCGCCTTGTGAGAGAATAAGAAGTTGAACCTTGATGGCTATGGACGAATACTCATTACATGCCAAACAGCTGAATAAGGTGAAAATTCCGTATTTTTAACTGGATGATTGACTCCCGATAGTTTATATGTCTGTGCAGAACCCTCATGTCCATTGACAGAGAGGTACAGGCTCTGAATGAACCCTGACATTTTAATGCACAGTTACTACGTTACACTGAATTGAATGTCACTTTGGACATAATCGTGTCGGCAGTCACAATATCATCAATATGAAAGAGTTAGCAATTCTGCGCCACCTTCTGACCTCCATGGAGACCATGGGTCTACTATCTTGGAGATGCAAGACACCTTGGTGAATGGCTATAAAAAGTTGGCTTCATTCCTAGTGCCAGAAAACCATGTTAAAGTTACACATATGTACTACGAGTAATTAAGGCACGAGGAACAAGGTGGTGCAGTCTATCTGTTTAGTCCCTGCTCCATTTGTTTGTGAAGTTGGAGCATCTCTGACACCTTCCTGTTCCTGGGTTAGTGACTTGAGAAGTTGAATTATTTCTTTCTGCCCCTCAGTAAGTAACTCCAGGTGTACAGCACTCTCTTTCTGATCCCATGTAAGTGAGGGAATGAGCAGATTCCTTCTCTTACTGTGTATTTGGCAGGAGGGACTGAATGAGCTATCACACATCTTGTCCAATAGTTTGATGGGTTGAATGACTTCTACATATTCTTGTGAACCCAGATTGAGGTGCCGAAAGAGCTGCACCTTTTACTGTGGAAATGTACAGTGTCTAACTGTGCTGTTACATGAATGTTATCCAGACTTTAACAGCACGATCTTGAATGATGTCCAGGTCTTCTGCACATGGACACAGCTTAAATAGCTGAGAAGGGTCACCTTGTTCTGAAAACTATCTAAACGTCAGTGAATATCCCCAATTTTGCTCAGTTTGGACTCAATGGGCTGAATGACCTCCTTCCGCGCTGTAAGAATTCTATGATGACAAATTGGGGATGCCTGGGCTGAGGGAGCTACCCTGAGAATCTCTTGCAGTGATGCCCCACGACTGAGTTAATTGATGTCCACTGATGATAAACATCTTCCCTTGTGATGTGAATGATTCCAAACAGTATAGAGACCGTAATCAATTCTTACTAAGTGCGATTTTCCTCAGACTCCTTGATGTCAACCACAGTCTATTACTGCCTTGAGTTCAGGGACAGTCGCTCTGTCTAATCCCTCGTGTTTCCTCTTTTGTTCATATCAATACGTCATGGTGTAGAAGTAGAGAATGTTTTCTTCATACAGAGGATAGTGAATGTCAGGAATTCTCTTGCACAGAGAGTTAGGGGAGTTAGATCTCTAAAAGCGACCAGTGGAGGCCCGCATGGATCAGTTCTGGGATCTCTTCTCTTTGTGATTTTTATAACTGACTTGGATGAGGAAATGGGAGGGTGGGTTAGTAAATTTTCCGATGACACATAGGTTTGCAAAGTGGTACATGGATGTTTGCAAGGCTTTTGTAGGTTGCAACAGGACATTAAGGTAATGCAGAGTTGGACTAAGAAGTGGCCGATGGAATTCAAGCTGGAAAAGCGTGAAGTAATTCCTTTTGAAAGCTCAAATTTGCAGAATATAGAATTATAGGCAGGTTTCCTGGCTGTGTGGAAGAACAGAGAGATTTTGGCGACCATGGCCATAGATACCTCAAAGTTGCTACCTAAATTGATAGGGTTGTTAAGGAGGCGAATGGTGTGTTAGCTTTCATTAGAAGTGAGATTGACTTTAAGAGCCGTGTGGTTATGCTGCAGCTCTGTAGAGACCTGGTTACACCGCACCTGGTATATTTTGTTCCCTTCTGGTCGCCCCAATATTGGAAGGATGAGGAAGCTTTAGAAAGCGTGCAGAGTAAATTTACCAGAATGCTGCCTGGACTGGAGGGCAGGTCATATGAAGAAAGTTTGAGGGAGCTAGGGCTTTTCTCATTTACATTAAGAAGAATGAGAGGGGACTTGATAGAGGTGTAGAATGTGATAAGAGGCAAAGAGAGAGTGAATAGACAGAGACTTTTCACCAGGGCAGAAATGTCTATCACCATCGGTCATAATTTTAAGGTAATTAAAGGAAGGTTTAGGGGAGATGTCAGTGATAGTTTTTTTTTCACACAGAGAGTTGTGGGTGTAGTGTCAATTACGTGAGGGAAACTTGAGAGATTCTTGGATAGGCACATGGAAGAACGTGCACAGAAGAAGGTAGTGAGTATTATCTTAACGTAGAATAAATGGTGGTACAACATCAAGGGTCGAGGGCCTCTACTATGCTGTACTGTTCAATGTTTTGTGTTCGTTGGATGTGTTTGGAGAGGTTGGAGATGGATTTTGCCCTGTCAGAGAGTTGAGAGATATGAAGATTTGGACTTGAATGAGGATTTGAGACTAAGATCATATCAGTCACGATCTTATTGAAGGGCAAGGCATGCTTTGGGGGTGGGGGGGGGGGCGGTTGGGCGGGTGAACAACATGCTCTTGTTTCTGATGTTCTCACATTCTGTTATTGGAAAGTTAGCAGGTGTTATTTTTCTGGAAGGTCTGTTTGAATGCTGCGGCCTGGGAGACCAGAGAATTTTGTGAACCATCTCTTGTTGAGGTATGGGGGCTGTATTCACAATGAAACTGGGTCTGCAACATGACCACTAAATGACACACAAGTTGCAGAGAGGGGCCGCTCTCTAAGGAGAGATGAGGGTTTTCTTCCATAATCATTCTGGGATTTCCAATTACATTTTCCAAATCTCCCCAAACTGTATCTGACAGCATTAAGGGACTGAATGGTAGCCTCTGTTTCTGGCACCAGTTTACAGCAGCAAGTGGTCTCCAACTGCTCCTGTCTAGCAGGTTTTAGGGGCTGAATGGAATACAGAAACATGGGACTGAGGAGCAGAAGTGGGTCATGAGATAATTCGAGCTTATTCCACCAGGCACTAAGATTCTGGCTGATCAGGTTGTGTTGTCAGCCCCACTTTAATGTCTGTATTCCATTATCCGTGACTCACTTCTCTGTCAAATATTGAACTACTCAGCTTTGAATTATTGTAATCAGAGAGGCACCTCATACTTCTGGGGAAGAGAATTTTCACCTGAAAGACCCATTTCAGAATGTTTCCTCATCCTTCTTATTCAATTCCAGAGTCATACAACGTTGAAACAGATTCTTTATTCCAGCTTGTCCGTGCTGACCAGATATCACAACCTGACCTAGTCCCACTTACCAGCATTTAGCTCATATCGTACTGAACCCTTCCTATTGATGTACCTGTACAGATATATTGAAACATATACTTGTACCCGCTTCCATCACTTTCTCTGACAGCACTTTCTGTACATGCACTACCCTCTGCATGAAAAAACTTACCCCTAAGGTCCCTTTTAAATCTTTACCCGTCACCTTCAACTTATGACTCTACTTGTGGATTCCCCGACCCTGGGGAAAAGACCTTGGCCATTCAGGCTATCCAAACCCCTTATGATTTTATAAACCACTTTCATGTCACCCCTCATCATCCGACAGTCCAGGGAAAAAAAAAAACTTCAACCTGTTTATCCTCTCCCTGTAGATGAATCCTTCAGGTTCCAGAAACCTATTATAATCTTTTTCTGCACCCTTTCAAACTTAACAACATCAATCCTTTAGCAGAACCTACCAAGTTGCACGCAGGATTCTTAATGTGGCCTCACAAGCGTCCCTGTGCAAGCGCAACATGCTACCCCAACATCTATACTCAATGTTCTGACCGATTCAGGCAAGAATGCCAACTGCATTGTTCACCAGCCTGTCTACCTGCAACTACACTTTCAAGGAACTATGAACCGGCATCAGTAGATCACTTTGTTCAGCAACATTCCCCATGGTACGACCCTGCTTTATCTTACCGAAATGCAAAACCTCACAAATATCTAAATTAAACTTTCTCTACCAGTCCTTGGCTCTTTGATGGTCAACGGTGCTGTTCTACTCTGAGATAATCTACTTCACTGAATCTTCTACTGCACCATGATTTTGATGTTATCTGCAAACTTACTAACCATGCCTCCGATATTCCCATCCAAGTTATTTATATCCATGATGAAAAACGGTGTTTCCAGTACTGATTTTTTTCAGCATACCGCTGGCGACAGGCCTCCAGTCTGGAAAAACAATCAGTTGCCTTCAGGACAATTTTGTCTCCAACTGGTTAGATTTCCCTGGATTCCTTGTGATCTAACCTTAGTAACCTGTCTCCGATGGGGAACCTTATTAAACACCTTGCTGAAGTCTGTGTAAACAATATATACAACAGTGCCTTCTTCAGTCTTCTCCGTCACCTCTTCAAAATACTCAAACACATCAATGAGACATGATTTTCATCACACAAAGCCATGTTGACTATCCCTAATCAGTCCTTGTCTTTCTAACTGGATGGAAGTCCTATTCCTCAGAATCCCCTCCACTAAACTCCTCTATACTGACGTTAGGCTCACTGAGTCTATAATTTCTTATGCTTTTGGAATGCGGTTCCCTTTTCTCGCGCCACTCCTCCACAAAAGAGTATAACTAGTATGTTGATGTGGCTAAGGATATAGTTCTCAGAGTATGTCAGGGTCAGTGTTAGGAACAAGTCAGATGGATTTCTTTAATATGCTAAAACAACACGATTATGACAAACGCAAAATTCTTCAAACTGTGATGGAAACAAGAATGACGAGAGGAATTGCAAATATGTACATTGAAATTTCCGTTTGACAACTACTGCGGAACACACACACACACACACACACACACGTTTGATGACAAACCGAAAAGCAAAATATCTGCAAAGTTAACTTGAATGAACTTTTTCCAAATATTATTCCAACACATGATCAAAGGAAAAACGACGGTTTGATACAAATGCTGTGCTATTTATACAGTAATCAAGTCCTACAGCATGGACAGAGGCCCTTTGACCCAAACGGGTCCATGCTGACCCAAATGTCCATCCACACTAACCCCATTTCCCAGCACTTGGCCCATAGACTTCTCTTCCTTTCCTGCCCATGTACTTGTCCAAATGACGTGTAAATATTGTTAATATGAATGCTTCAACCACTTCCGCTGGCAGCGCATTCCCTCTGCGTACCACTCATTGTGTAAAACAGTTTCCATCCGTTTCCCTTTATTCTTTCCCCTCTCACCTTAAAGTGATGTCCTCTCGTCCTCAATTCCACAACTCTGGTAAAATAGGCTGAGTCCATTCATCCTATCCATGCCTGTCATAATCTTGTGCACTTCTATTGGATCCCTCTCAGTCTCCTACACTCTCAAGAAGAAAGTTCTCCCTTGTCCTTCCTCTCCTTATAAGTCGCAATGTTGAGTCCTGGCAACATCTTTGTAAATTCCATCTGCATGCATTCCAATTTAAAAATATCCTTCTTAGCGCAATGTGACCAAAACTGAACACAACACTATAACTGCAGCCGCACCAACATCCTGTATAACTGCAACATTTAATCCCAATTTTCTCCTCCATGTCCTGACCAATGAATGCCAGCGTGCCAAAAGCCTTCTTCACTGCCACGTCCACCTGTGACTCCAATTTCAGAGAACGGTGCACCTGAACTTCATGGTTCCTCTGCTCAGCTGAACTCCTTAAGCCCTACCATTTACCATGAAACTCCTACCTTGATCTAACTTTGCAAAAATATTCCCCGACCCACTTCTCCAGTTGACCAAGGTCGTGCTGCAATTTCTGATATACTTCCTCACTGTTCACGATACCACCTATTTTAGTGTCATCCTCAAATTTACTAATCATGCCTTGTCCATTCTCAAGAATATCATTGACATAGATAATAAACAGAAATGGACCCAGCACTGATCCCAGAGCAACGTCATGTATCTCAGGAAGTCCTATTCCTCAGAATCCCCTCCAACAAACTCCTCTTCACTGACGTTAGGCTCACTGAGTCCAAGAGCATCTTTCCACTATTACGCTCTGCTCACATCGATCAAGCCAATTGTGTATCCAATTTGCCAGCTCACGCTGTATTCTATGCGATTGTAACCTTCCAGAACAGCCTATCAGTGGTAGCCTTGTCAAAGCCTTACTGAAAACCATACAGACAATGTCTACCGCACTGCCCACATCAACGTTACCGGACACTTCATCAATGAACTCAAACAAATTTGTGAGGCGTGATCTCCCACTCACCAAGCCATGCAATCTGTTCAGTCTAAAAACAACAATTAATAATAATTATCAAAATGAATAATAACAATCACTAATAAATAATAATAATAATATGACATTTTAAGTGGAGAATAAACTATCCATGGTATGTTTATTGGATCTTGCATCATGGGTGAAGGGCAGAATATTTTTTGTACCTGTGTATTTGAACCGTGTTGACAACACGCAAGTGTGGCATGGTCGCTCACTGCTGCATCGTTGTCCCATGGATCTGGGCTTGATTCCAGCTTCTGGTGACTCTCTGTGTGGAGTTTGCACATTCTCCTTGTGTTTGTGTGGGTTTCCTCCGGGTGCTCAATTTTCCGCCCACAATCCAAAGATGTACAGGTTAAGTGAATTGGACATGCTAAGTTACCCATCGTGTTATGTGCATTCGTCAGGGGTAAATATAGGGTAGGGGAATGGGACTGGGTGAGTTACTGTTTGGAGGGTCGGTGTGGCCTTGTTGGGCCAAATGGCCTGCTTCCATACTGTAGCGAATCTGATAAAAGCAATTTCTAATCAAACGCTGTCTTTACAAATCCATGTGTATCTTAGCCCTCAGACTCTTCTTAATTAACCTGCGTACCACAGATGTTAGAGTTCCTGGCCTATAGTTCCCAGAGTTTTCTTTCTTTCCCTTCCTGAATTATGGCATAACATTTGCTACCCTCCAATATTCTGGACCCTAACCTGTAGCTAACGATTATGGAAAAATATCAACAGATCCATGCAATTTCTTCTGTAGACTCTTGCAGTGTTCTTGGATACATCTGCTTAGGATCAGGAGATTTATCCACCTTCATACATTCCAGTAAATCCAACACGTCCTCTCCTGTGATATTGACTCACCCCCAAGATAACATCACGACCTTTGTTAAGCTCTCAAGTCTTCATGTATTTCTCCACGGTAACGACAGATGAGAAATATTCATTGAGAATCTCGCAAATCTCTTATGGTTCCAGACATGCATGTCCACATTGGAACTTGAGGGGTCATATTCTCATTTAGGTATTCCTTTTACTTTAATATACTTAAATAATGTCTTTGGATTCAGCCTAATCTTCTCAGGCAAGGCTATCTTGTGCCCCCTTTTCGATCTCCTGATTTCCATCCTCAGTAAACTCCTGTATCCCCTGCACACCTCCACGGATTGCCTTGATCACAGATGCATGGATCTGAGCCACGCTTCATATTTGCTGGTCAAAGCCTCAATATCTCCTGACATCCAGTGTCGCCTATTCCTGCCAACCTTGTCTTTTACCCTCACAGGGACATATAGACGTTAAACTGTAGACATTTCACTTCTTATGTCCTCCCACTTGCCAGAAGACCTTTCGCCTGCAAACAAACTCCTCCAACCAACCTCTACAAAGTCCACTCTAATTCCATCAAATTTCGTCTTGCCTCAATTTAGAACTTGAACATGTGAACCAGTTTTGTCCTTCTCCACAACCATTGAAAAATGAATACAACAATGGTCATTGGTCCAAGAGTGCTTCCCCCACTGTCACCTGTCCTGCCTTAGTTCTTAGAGTAGGTCAAGTTTCGTCCCTTCCTGAGTTGCACCCTATACATACTACTTGAGGAAACATTTCTGAGCACACTTAATAGATACAGCCCATCTATTCCTTAATTCTATGTCATTCCCAGTCTATGATAGGAAAATTAAAATCTCCTACTATGGCAATCCTATTGACCCTGCAAGGCTCCCCAATCTCTTTACATATTTTTATTCCTCAAACTCCCCTTTTACTATTTGGGAGCCTCTAGAACAACCCAAATACTGTCACAATTCCCTTCTTATTTCTTAGCTCTACCCACAAATTCTCACAGGATGATCCATCAATTATTTCATCTCTGATTACTGCTGTGATACTCGCCTTAATCAAAAATGAAACTCCCCATCCCCTCCTTCCACTGTCTCTGTCCCGCATAAAGCACCTGTACCCTGGTACATTAAGCTGCCAGTCCTGTCCCTCCCTTAGCCATGTATATGTAATGGCTATAATATCCAAGTCCCACATACCTATTCACACCCTGAGTTCATCGGCCTTACCTGTCAGCCATCGTGCATTGAAACAGTTGCAATTTAATTCAACAGACATTCCTTGCTCCCTGTTGTGTTCCACCCTAACCTGTCTCTTCAATTTTCTGTTTCTGATTACTGTATCTCTTTCCAGCCTCACAACTGCCTGCCTGCTGTTGAGGATCCCACCCCTCCCCAACCTCGGCCAAACTCGTTAAAACCCTCCTTGCAGCACCAGCAAACCTGTCTGCTAGGATATTGGTCCCCTTTCAGTTCAGGTACAATCCATCCTTCCCGAACAGATCACCTCTGCCCCACAAAAGATCCTAGTGATCCAAAAATCTAAATCTCTCCACCCGCACCAATTCTTTAACCACCCTTTCATCCGCCATATCCTCTTGTTCTTACCCTCACTATCACGGAGCACTGGAAGTAAACTGGATATTACCGTTATCGTGGTCCTGTTTTTTACCCTTTTTCATAGCTCTCTATAATCACTCTGGATCTCATCACTATTTCTACCTGTGTCATTTGTACTAATGTGCACAATGACTTCTGGATGCTCCCCCACCCCAGTGAGAAGGTTCTGCAGCCGCTCTGCGACACCCTGGACCCTGGCACGTGGGAGGCTAAACACCATCCTGGATTCTTATTTGCAGCCACAGCATCTCTTTTCTGTCACCCTCACTATCAAGTCTGAATAATTACTTCTGAAGTTATTCTGCTCGCACAACCTTCTGACAGTGGCATTTCGTAATGAAACAGATAGATTTGGCGGAATTGCTTTGCTTCAGGCAGTGGGGAGATTCCAATGAATCATCATCAGGAATCCCTCATGGGTTGGAAAGGCGACTTTGTTTTCACTCCCACATGTTGCTGTGATGAGCGACAGGGAAACAGAAAGGGTGCAATAGACAGTTCCTTCACAGATAGGCTATATTTCTTCCACCTCGAAGTTAAATCAATAACGTTATCAGACCCCAAACTGTACCATGTGAGCTCTCCTTGAACATTGTCCGTACTATAAGTCACCATCACATTCTCGACTCCAGGTCAGTGCATTATCAATGTTGTTGTACACAGAATAAATTCATTAACAATAAATGGCCCTACTTATTTTGAAGATGTGTTAATATGTGCCTGCATAATGTAAACATAAGCGTTTCATGTCTTCACAATATCTGTGTGAAGATGAATATGTTTTATTCTTAAACAAATAAGAAATTATTGGAAAAGCTCAGCCTGTCTTCCAGAATGTATGAAGAGAAATCAGAGTTCAATTTTTCAGTTCAATGACCTTTCCTTTCAAACTGACTTATTCTGAAATTATTTCCCCATTTTTATTCTCCCACACAAGTAGAAATATCCACGAAGTATTCACCAACTATACTCTTCTCAAGATCTTATATGGTCAATAAAACAACCCTCATTCTCAGGCTGAACTGTTAATTCTTCATAACGTAATGCCTTCATCCCAAGAATGAGTAAAGAGAAAAAAAGCTTGGAAACGTTTCAAAAGCAATTCTTTTTTCAGATTAGCCAATTATAACTACACATAATACTTTAAATGTGATCTCAGTCATGCCCTGTTCTGATGCAGAAAAAACATCACTAAGATCAAACCCAACACCCCTTGCACGAAACAGAATCATTCCATTTGCCTTCCATATCATTTGCTGCATCTTCAGAGTAATTTGATGTGAGTCATGTGCCAGAACACACAAATCCCTCGGTACCACTGAGGTCTGCATTGTCCTTGCATTTAAATCATTTTCTGCTGTTTGTCTTTTCCTCAAAACAGAAAATTCCCTTGCTCACAACTGTCCTCTGTCTGTATGCCATTGCCGAAAGCTCTGACCTCCGCCAGTCTGAGTCCCATTGCAGACGTTCTGCACTCCCTCTATCAGTATCCCGTCGCAGATGCTCTGCCCTCCCCCTCTGCATCCCAAATCAAACGCTCTCCTCACCCCATCTGTATCCCATTGCAGCTGTCCTACCCTCCTCTGTCTGCATCCCATTGCAGACGCTATGTCCTCGCCCTGTCTGCATTCCATTTCAGACGCCCTCCCCTCCCCTGTCTATATCCCATTGCAGATGTGCTGCATTCCCCTGTCTCTATCCCATTGCAGATGCTCTGCCCTTCCCCGGTCTCTATCCCATTGCAGATTATCTGCCCTCCCCCGTCTCTATCCCAATGCAGATGCTCTGCCCTCCCCCTGTCTGTATGCCATTGCAGACGTTCTGTCTCCATTTGACATCTTATTAAATGACTATCCTGGTGCATGAACACGCAAAGCTCCATCCCTTTCGTCCGGTTCATTAGAATAGATTGTAATTTATTGATGACATCACACAGATCCCTGAAGAATTCCACTAGTTACAGCTTTCGAAACACAAAATGAGTAATGATCTCTAATCTGTATTTCCAGATGGTACCCCAGGTGTCCCTTGACCACTCACCCATTCCATGCCCTTCATCATTTTGTAATCTTCTAGAAAGTTCAAATGTGACTCCAATCAACATTAATGGCTCTGCTTTCAGTTACCCTGCGTCTCAATTCTCAAATTCAGTAGTCGTTCCTCTTCCTTCTTCATCAAGGCACGATTCCAAAAAGAGTTTGATCATCCTGTTCAGACATATTAGAAAAACAGCGCTGTGGGCTTTGAAACTGGAGTTTTCGGCCCAGTGATAGGGACACTACCATCATTCAGGATTAGCCGCTGAAGCTTCAACAAGATGCTCCTGTGTGTTTGTTCATCAGCCTGTTTTAATATACTGTGATACTACTCCACAGAACACGAATATGCACCACCGTCTCCAGAGATAGGGGCACTACCAGACAGTCATGGACTGGAATCGAATCCAGACTTCTGCCTCAGATACGTGGGCACCATCCATTCAACAAGGCCTAAACCATGCTCAGATTTTGGGTCATATTTTAAGTGTATGGATGTATTAAATTCTGTTTAACATTACTAAATTATACAGGTGACATTTCTCATTGAAAATAGTACAAGTTATTCGCCTTAACTTTAGGAAGTTGAGTACATTTGCTGTGCCATTGAGATACACTATGAAGATCTTTAGTTGTTTGGCTATCATTTCTGGTTTACATGGCTATTATCAGTGGTCTGCTACTTTTGTGGAAGAAATCCTGCAAACACACTGTGCACTATGAAGGATCTCGAATAGATACCAATACTGAACACCAGAGATAAGGAAGGAGCACAATTCTGGTCCCAGAACACCTGTCACAATTTAAAATCTCGAACATGTGGCTTCCCTCTTCCGAAAATCATTCATTGATACAAGGCAGCTGTTTCCTTTCCAGATTTTGCTTACCGACTTCTCCCTCTGCATGCGCAAGGCAAACCAAGCTCTGGGTCTTTGGGAAACTCAAACCTGGTGTCTGTCGGCCTCCTGGAGAGGGGATTGTCATTTTTATCTGAAGGGAAAGTATGACGGGGCAGTAATATCATTCACTGGGCTGAGGTGTGGCAGATGGGGTTTAACATGGATACAGGTGAGGTACTGCATTTTGGTAAAACAAACAAGGGGAGGGCTTACTCAATTAATGCTGGGCTTTGGTAGTTAAGTAGAAAAGAGGGACCCAGGTGCGCAGGCATAATTCTTTAAGTTTGTGGTGCAGGGTGTTTAAGGTTACTTCCTTGCTCAGACCTTTGAGGTTAGAAGTTGAGACGTCATGCTGAGATTGTGCAGGACATTGATAAAGCCTCTTCTGAAGTATTGTGTGCAGTTCTGTTCTCGGAAGGAGATTATTAAGCTGCAGAGGGTTTAGAACGGATTTAGCAGAATGTTACCAGTAACACCTCATCTCCTGCCTCGGAAGCCAACAAACACACGGCAAGAACATTTACAAATCTCCACTGGCCAACCAAGATACCAGATCCAATCCCCGGACTCACATCTGCCCTCTCGAGGAGGCCTAATGTCCATCTTCCTTCCCACCATCTGCTCCACACTCCCCAACGAACTATCACTATCACCTCCTACCTTCGCTCACCTATCACTTATCTTTTCCCCAGCCTCACCCCATCACCCAGTTTCACTTACCCCTTCTCCCTCCCCAGTCCTGAAGAAAGGTCCTGCCTGATACGTCGACTCTCTTGCTCCTCGGATGGGGCCTGGCTTACTGTGCCTTTTCCCCCGCCATGCTTTACCTACACTGTATTATCCAATATCTGCAGTCCCCATTATCTCTTAGGTACAATTCCCTGTTAACATAACCATGTCGTTGTCTGTTATGACTGCACGTAGTCTTAGGGATATTTTCTTCTCAGATCATTGACGATAAAAGTTCTCTCAAAGTCTTCCTGATATTGCAGTGCCTGATCAGTAGATACAGAATGTATGTTTCAATTTATAAACGGGGAAGCATGCTTATATTCTGATAAACCTCTGGCATTGCTCCCATATCCAAGGCAGATTGAATATTTACACATGATTGTTCTACCAGCCCCAACATTTGTTCCCTCAGTCACCCCCACATATCCCATCCAGAATGTGTAAATTTTAATCATAATCTTGAATTTTAATAAAAATAATTGTATTGAAATGGGTTAACGGGAGTAATTGGTTCAGCGACTCGGATTGATGTCAGTCTCCGTGCATCCTAAAAGTGTCACTGGAGGGCTTTCCTCTTCTATTAATTAGGGACTCGGTTCAATGTGTTATTCCATAGTATCAGCGGGAGCATCAGCGAGAGCACTAACAGGCATCAGCAGACACAGAGAGAGGTGGAGGAGTGATCAGAATCTGAGAACATTAAACATGAATGTTCCAACAATGAATCAAAATCTGAGAACATTAGGCTGGAATATTCCAACAATGGAACAGAATTGGCGAACATTAGATTGGAATTTCCAACAATGGACAGGAGTTTATCCGGGGGTCTTTACTGGCTTGGTCAACCTTGGATCCCATTAGCATTTCGGCTCTATGATGTATTGATGGGTATTCAAGCTGGTTACTATCCTATCCTTGCTATAGTTGGTGTTCCTGCTAAGTCATTCTATCTGGTCATTAAGACGGGTTGGACTGAATTGCTGCTCATATTATTTATAATTTAGAAAGGTAGATGTCAACATTTTCAATTCCAATGAAGTATTCAATTACTCACAAATTATATCGAGCAAATTATCCACGACAAATTACTTACCAATATGTGAGGAGAACCAGACTTCTCTCAAACTCCAAAATCCTTCTAGCCCTGCACAGATTTACATTTCTGTATCCTCCGCACTCACGAATCTTGTCCAATCCCACCATCATGATATCCCCGTCTCCTCCTCAACCTTAGTGCATCTTCTGAATAAACTATCAATTGTGACTTTGTTAAACTTGGATACAATTTATCAAATCCCTTCTAAACACATGTCAATTACAGAATAATTGCTGTTGATATGTTGAACTTGTTCACTGTCAGGCGGGCAGACGCTGCATGCTGCTTAAGTCATTGACACATAATCTAGAGGCACAGAATAATAATCTGTTGATATCTCATGAACGAAATTGATGTAATTGAACTGAAGGTTTCATCATTTGTGAGAAAAGGCCCATCTGCTTGCTTCATGTCCTTCAGAGAATTCAATGGGTTATCTTTCCCCAGTCAGGTCTGGGCAAACCCACAGCAATGTGTTTTACTCTTGACTGTCCTGTGGAACAGCTGAACCAGCCACTCAGTTCAAGATCTGTATAACACGCGGGCCTGACCAGGGCTGCACACATCCCGTAAGAGAAGAACAAAAGTAAAGTTAGCTCCCTTCCTCTGCCTGTTTTCCTTATTCCTACACTTCATTTCCATTCAGGTAGGTGACCATTCCCTATTTCAAGTGCAGTCTTTCTGACTGAGTCTCTCTCCAAGAGTGATGTTCAACTCCACGGGCACCTCTGTTGCTGGCTTTACTGATGCTGACATGCAGATGTAAGGAACTTTTAAATTCCACATCAGTGGCAGTGCATATAGAATGAATGGGCTTTTATGTCATAATAAAGATACGGAGACCAGTAAGTGAGGGAAAGGAACTATTGTGATCATCACTGAGAGTGTGGCTGAGGCAGTATGAGGGGTATTATGGACAGATTTGTTTTCTCCTTTAAAAGGAATTATCTCATTGCAATACAGGCTGGGTACAGGAATTTCACGAGACTCACCCTGGGCTGATGGTAAAAGAGGAGTGAGTTAAGGATAATCTATAGCACTGTCAGAGAATCAGAGGTCATTGCATTAAAACTTGAAGATGATGGACAATCACTCGTTATGTTCTACACAGACACTAAGAAGGTGATAAATTCCAAGGCTTGTATTTTTATTTTTACTCGAGATGCATGATTCTGGATATTTAAGTGCCTCTAAGGATAAAATCTTCAGTCAAATCCTGTCTTGATATCAGGGTCAATCCCTCTTACCTGACCAGGTTAATTAAATACTTTTGTTAATGTTAATGCGTGACGGTGTCTGTGTGGGGAGTATTTTCTTCTCATAGAGGGTAGTGAATGTCAGGAAATCTCAGGTCAAGAAAGTTAGGGGAGCGAGATCGCTCCAAGTATTTAAAGAGGAGGTAGATGGATTTTTGACCTGCAGAGAGCCGAGGGGCGTGAAGAATTGTGCATTAAAGAATAGTTAAGGCAAACACTCGATCAGCCATGATAGCATACAATGGCGTGAGCATCCAAATTACATATTCCTGTTTCTTAGGTTCTCATATTCTGTCTTTGGAAAGTGAATGGTTGGAATTTCCCTTGAAGTGTTGTTATTGAATGTTGAGGACAGTGAGAGAAAAGTTAATTGTGAGCCATCTCTGGGTGAGATATGGGCCCGATATTCACAGTGCATCCGGGGCTACAACCTGAGCAACAAATGAAACACCACTTGCAGCGAGGAGACACTCTTTAAAGAGGTGGGAGACTACCTTCATATCCTGCTTGGATTTCCCATCACATTTTCCAACCCACAGTAAACCACACAGTGTTGGGAGACTGAATGATATCCTGTAATACTGCGGACCAGGTATTTGGAGCAAGTGGTCTCTATCTGCTCCTAGACAAGTGGTTTTAAGGACTGAATGGAACATAGGACTGAGGAGCAGGAGTGGGTCATTAGACACTTTGACATTGCTCGACCAGACAATAAGATCATGGCTGATCTGAGTGTGGTCTCCGCAGCACTTTTCTGTCTGTCCACAATTTTCCTCCATTCACATATCTGTCATATGTAGCAAAACACAACTTTGAATAAATGAAAGCACCCAGGCACAATACTAGGAAACTGCAAAAAGACAAAGCACACAGTCAGCACAATTCTGGAAGGCAACAGACATTTATCTATCCGTCACGTTCCCATCCAATTAATGCTGCTGCAGTTTGTCATTTTAGATTTGTTCATGGAATGTGGGTGTTGTTGATAGGCCAACATTTATGGACCATGTCTAATTACGCTGGAAGTGGTGGTGTTGACCTGCCATGTTGGGATGAAATTGCTGGGGGAGAGAATTCCCATTTGAACAGCGTGTGCGAATTTATCATTTCTGCTCCGATCAATGTTGGAGGGTCACTGATTCCTTTACTAGCCCCACTTCTCCACTGGTTACAACAGGTTTCAAGTGTAACCTGCAGCAGATCAGGCAGCATTCAAGGAACAAGAAATTCGACGTTTCGGGCCAGAGCCCTTTATCAGGAACACATTTTCAGCTCTGATCTCCAGCATCTGCAGAACTCACGTTCTACCCAAGTGTAACCTGGGTCATTTTCCCGAAAAATGGGAGACACAGAGTCACACATGTACAGACGCACACACAAATGCACATGTCTTATGATGAAAAGGAATGCAGAAAGGTTTCCAGAGTTGCATAGCAGTTGAACTCATATCAAATAGAAAAGTGATAATGTGTCCCAAATGCTATTCTGTCTGCAGTATTATTCTACTCAAACAAACTGCAGGTATGAGACTTCTTCCTGGAACAGTTGGATTTGGCAGAATTTCCTTTCCTTCAAGCAGTTGAGCGATTCCCATGAATCCTCGACAGGAATCCTCCATGTTTGGTAAAGATAACTCAGGGATTTTTAACTCTCGCACTTTGCTCTCAGGAGGGTCAAAGTGATAGAGAGGAAGCAATCGACTGCAGCTTATGACCATAAGATCTTCGGACATAGGAACATAAATTAGGCCATTCAGCCCAACGAGTCTGATCCACCATTGAATTCTGGCTGACAAGTTTCTCAACCACATTCTCCTGCTTTCTCCCTGTAACCCTTGATCCCTTTGATACTCAAGAACCTATCTATATCTGACTTAAAGATACTCAATAACAGAACCTCCACTGCCTTCTGCGAAAAGGAATTCCATTGATTCTCCACTCTCTGGCTGAAGACGTTTCTCCTTATCTCCATTCTAAAAGGGTTTTTCCCCCCTTGACTGTAAGGCTGTGTCCTTGGGTCTTAGAGTCTCCTACCAATGGGAGTATTCTCAACATCCACACTGTCCAGACCATTCAGCATCCTGTATGTTTCAATTAGATCCCCCCACATACCTCTGAACTCCATCAAGTACAGACCCAGAGTCCTCAAACGTTCTCATATGTTAAGCTTTTCATTCCTGGGACTATTCTCATGAACGTCCTCTGAACCTATTCCAAGGCCAGCACATCCTTCCAGAGATATGGTTCTCAAAACAGCGCACAATACTCCAAATATGGTCTGACAAGAGCCTTATAGAGCCTCAGAAGTACGTCCCTGCTTTAACATTCAAATCCTTTCAAAATAAATGCCAACATTGCATTTGCCTTCCTAACTACTGACTCAACCTGCAAGTTCATGTTGAGAGAATCTTGGAGTAGAACTCCCAAGTCCCTTTGCACTCCAGACATCTGAATTTTCTCCCCATTTAGAAAGTAGTCCATGTTTGTATTCTTCCAACCAAAGTACATGTACCCAAAGTTTCGCACATGGTATTGCATTTACCACTTCTTTGCCCCTTATTCTAATCTGTCCAAATTCTTCTTGAGCCGACCTGTCCCTACACCTATCATTGTATCATCTTCAAATGTAGCCAGAATGTCTTCAGTTCCTTTATCTGAATCGTTAATGTATAAAGTGAAAACTTGTGGTCCCAACACTGAGTCTTATGGAACACCACTTGTCACCAACTGTCAACTTGAGAAGGACACTTCTATCGAACTCTTTGCTTCCTGCCAGACAGACAAACGTCCATCCATACTAGCACCTTGCCTCTAAAACAATGGGCCCTTGCCTTACTCAGTAGCCTCCTGTCGGCACATTGGCAAAGACCTTCTGGAAGTCCAGGTGGATGACATCCATTGGCTTTCCTTGTTCTAAACTGCTCATTACGTCCTCAAAGTTTTCTGACAGATTTTCCAGGCATGAACTCCCCTTGATGAAAACGTGCTAACTTTGTCCTACTTTACCATCCACCTCAAAGTATTAAGAAATTTCATCCTTCACAATGGATTCTTGGATCTTACACACAGTCAAGTTTAGATTAGTCAGTCTGTAAGTTTCCGCATTTTGCTTTACTGCCTTTTTAAACAGGGGTATCATGTTAGCGATTTTCCAGTCATTTGGGAATCTCCTTGATTCGCGTGACTTCTGAAAGGTCACTACCAATGCCTTCACTGTGTCATCAGCTATCTGCTTTAGAACTCTGGATTGGAGTCCATCTGGTCCAGGTGATTTACTTATCGTCAGGCCATTCAGTTTTGCCCAGCACTTTCTCATTTGTGATGGCCACCATTCCTAGCTCTGACCATTCATTCTTTTCAATTTTTGCGATATGACTCGTGTCTTCCACCGTGAAGACTGACGCGAAGTAATTATTCGGCTACTCAGCCATTTCGTTGTTCCACACTACTATCCCTCTAGTGTCAATTTCTAGCGATCAAATGCCCATTTTTGCCTCTCGTTTGCCTGTTATGCATCGAAACAAGCTCTTACAATCTTTCTTTACATCATTGGCTGACTTACTCTCATATTTAATTTTCTAACTCCTTATTTATTTTTTCGTTGCTCTCTGTTGGTCTTTGCGAGTGTTACAACATGGCAGTTAACTCCTCTGTTAATAAAAGTGAACACCCAGGAAAGCTCACCTCACCTCGTAGTCTATTAGAATATGAGTGACAGAAAACTCCCACGTTTCACTATTTAAAGGAAATAAAGTCAATTTAATTTTTTAACTCTAAAAGTGAACATTACACAACAACTATTCACAAATCTAATCCCCCCAACAATTGCTTATTATCTGACTCCAACTCAATTATACTATGCTGTTTCAATAAAACACTGATGAAGATTACATCAACTTAATTTCAAAACCGCACAGCCACAGCTATCCTCAGTGACGTCACTCTTCCGGCTGTTGAATTCTCTGGATCGTCAAATTTTTGTTTACTGTGAATAAGTTTCTAATGAACAAATACCCTTGATAGAGAATATTTCCTAATGTCTTCCAGAGCTAGATGGTTGATCCACAGGCTTCTTCAGTCTCGATGGCATTTTCTCTCTCTCCAATTTTCAAAATGTCCGCATTTTTAAATTGACTTACTGGTTCGATGTTGGTAAAACAATAAATTCAAACTCAATTTGCATTCAGTGACAGAGAGAGTGAGGGAAAGAGAGTGTTGCATGCAATAGTGAGAGTGCTGGAGCAAGAGCCTTGTTCTGATGTAGGTGCGATAATATATATTTCAAAAGTGAGGACTGTAGATGCTGGAAACAAGATTTGCATCAGAGTGGCGCTGGAAAAGCACATCAGTTCAGGCAGCATCCGAGGAGCAGGAAAATCGACGTTTCAGACAAAAGCCCTTCATCAGGAATATAGCAGATATACAGTGAGTGTGATGGACTGGAGAGGATACAGATATACTTGCCCTGGCAGAGCGGGGCAAGTTATTGATTTTTGTCCTGTATTGATGGGCATTTCTTCGGATCATCTCAGCATAGGGGTGAGCCTCCACAATGTCTTGTCCACGTCTGTCACTAATAACACCACAGACCACATCCCTCAGCTTCTTCAGAATCAGTTTGCGACGATCTTGTAAACAACAAGGAGGAACACACATTGGTGCCTTACATATCTAAACTAAAACTGTTGTGCAAATTTTGAGCATCCTATTCTCTGGAAAAAAGATACGCAAATATTGTCAGTGTTGCAGAATACTGCAGAATAAAAATGCATCAAAACTGCGTTAACTAAATGATTGCTAATGCTGTGAAAAATAAATTTCATAAGTGTATGTGAGGTAGGTTGAAGAGTATGTTGTGAATCAAACGAGAAAGCAGGTCTTTTTGGGCGTTGTGTTGTGTGGTCACAAGCGCTAATTAATAATTAGATTAGATTAGATTACTTACAGTGTGGAAACAGGCCTTTCAGCCCAACAAGTCCACACCGACCCGCTGAAGCGCAACCCACCCATACCCCTACATTTACCCCTTACCTAACACTACGGGCAACTTAGCATGGCCAATTCACCTGGCCCGCACATCTGTGGACAGTGGGAGGAAACCGGAGCACCCAGAGGAAACCACGCAGACACGGGGAGAACGTGCAAACTCCACACAGTCAGTCGCCTGAGGCGGGAATTGAACCCGGGTGCTAACCACTATGCCACCGTGCCGCCCACAATCTTGCTCTTAAGCAGCTTTTGAGGAATCGTGATATTAATATGTTGCATTTTACACGGTGTCTGCATGCAATATACAACTTTTGAACATTACACTCAAATATCATGGATGCACGGAAACGAGAGGGTCAAGTGAATTGGAAAAATACAATATTACATTAGAGTGAGCCAAATAATGTTTGTTATTGATAGAAATACAGCAATGTCTGAAAAATACGTACATATCACAAAGTTACAGACACCAAACAAAGAGAAGATGACTCAATGATGGCTAATGTAAGAAATTAAAGATTGCGTCAAGTCAAAGGAAGGAGGTTCAGGAGAATTCCAGATATTGTGAAAACCTGAACATTCGGAGAGATTTAGTTTTCCGAAAATAAGGAAGAAGAACGTGTTAAGGAAATCAAAAAGAACATGAATACAAACAAACGGGAAACACACAGACTGCTTACATCTCCGATCCATACACTAAAGAAAACAAAAGCAAGGTCAAATGTGGAAATTTGTCAGGTATAGTGGAATTTATTGTGGGGAAAAAAGGAAAAGGGCGGACAAGCTACCCAGTTACTTCACATCTGTCTTCATGGATAAAGATCCAGCAAATCTCTGAAGTATAGCGGGTGGTCAATTGGGACTTGTGGAACTGAAGACATAAAGTCAATTCGTATCAGCAACAAGGTAGTATTTGAAAGTGAAGCTAGATTGATCATTGCTAAGTCTGATGGGCCAGATGTACTTCATATCAAAATGTCAGAAATAAAACATCATATTAATTGAACTCTCGGTGACTGTGTTTTATTTTCCTGTAGATTCTGCAAAGGCTATAAGTAGATAACTGGACGGTAGTAAACATGATCCAACTATAGACGCAGTGAGAATATCATCCTTATTGGGGTCTTAAATGCCCTGTCCATTAACCTGCCATTATTTTCCTTAAATGTAGAGTAGACAGCCAGAGAAACATTCTGTTTATTTCCACCTTATCACATGTTTCGTAGACATTACAAATTTCTTTGTGATCACCTCTTGTTCTTTGAAACTGGGGAGGTTACAAGACAAGTCCCCCCATCAGAAAATCTTGTCATCTGAGGGATTAATCTGGAGAATGTCCATTGCACGTCCTCTGTCTTATACTATTTCTTATATTGGGTCGCCAACGCTGTACACAATTGTCAAAGTATACTCTCAACAACACCCTATGCAAACTGCTTCATGATGTCTCTACAGCTATATTCAGATTCCCTTAAACGAAGGCCAACCTAACTTTAACTTTCCAATTACAAGTATTCCTCCAAATACTATTCACGTTAATTGTATTTACGAACTCACTGTGTGAGTTCTTACAGAAATACTTCTGAAAATCCAAATGCTCCACTTCCACTGGTTGTCCATTGCCTATCCTGCAAGAAACAACTTCAAACAATTCTGAAGTTTGTCAGGTATGATTTCTCTGTCAGAAATAAATAGTGATTCTCTGCAATGTTGCTGTTCATTTCTGAATGCCCAATATCATCTTATATAGTAGATTCCAACTGTTTCCCTGTAGATGTCAAATTCATGGGTTTGCAGTCCTCTGCATTATCTCAGTGGGTGCTTCTCCACAAATCTTTGAACGTGACTAGATATGATCGTTGATGAGTTAAGCAGGACAGTAGCCTTTGATCGTTGACCCATAGACTATAAGAGTTATATAGCACAGTAGTAAGGCCAACTTAAATACTGTGTGCAGTTCTGGGAGCACATTACAGGAATGATGTGATTTTATTGGATAAGGTGCAGAGGAAATTCACTGAGATGTTCCCTGGGATGGAACATATGAGCTGTGGAGAGGGGCAAGATAAACTCGGGTTGTTTCCATTGGAGCAGAGAAAGTTGAGTGGGCAATTAATTCAAGTTTAAGATTGCAAGTGGCATGGACAGGGGGATTAGACAACAGCTGTTCTTTTTAGTCAAAGTGTCCGCTTCCTTGCAGTCAGAAAGCAGGGAATGGAGAATGGAAAACAGAGAAAAATGACACAACTACTTCACTTCTGTCTTTAAGAAAAAGGCATAAACAAAGCCTTCCCAGCAATAGGAGAAAACCTGAGACTGAAGAGAAAAGGATGTAGTATTAAATTAGTAAATAAACTAATTTGGGGAAATTATTGGAACTGAAAATAATGGGCATAGAAAAATATCAACACACATTAGTGAAATGGGAAACATATTTGGGAAACTGACTGGTAGATTATTTACAGAAAAGCAATAGAGGAACAGAAGTTGGATTTTCAGCAAGATTTTTAAGAGTCTCTTTTGGCTAAGATCAAGGGTCTGCTCATATCAGGACGGATGTCGAGTTGCGAATCATCACAGCTCCTCGAGATCATCGCTGGATCGTGATTGGACATTGATGGATCGTTTGGTTGTGCTGCCCTGCTCTATGTGGATCTTCATGCTGGCTTCGGCCTAACGCCAATTCAGGGACCAACCAAATGAGGAGCTATGGCCTCAGCAGCCGCCCGCAGCCCAGGCCAGCGCATTCGCAACGCAGTGATGGTGACTGTGAAGAAGGTGGAAGATCGCACACCTGTCGATCAGAGGGTGTTCGTGAAGATGATTTTGTTCTAGGGCAGAGGTTTTGGAGCAGCTGACGTGTGCTGCGTGCAGGTACCATGAGTGGTACCCCCATGAGTGAATCCATGAGGAAAGGCATCATCATCCTCATCTACAAGCAGAAGAGGGAGAGGGAGGAACTCAAAAATTGAAGACCAATCTCACTGTTGAACGTGGATTACAAAATTCTGTCAAAGGGAATTGCAAACCGGGTCAGGTCTGCTCTGGGGTCGGTGATTCACCCTGGCCAAACCTGTGCTGTACCGGGCAGGAAGATCGCTGAGAGTCTCGCACTTCTCAGGAATACAATCGCCTGCGTGCAGAACAGAGGATTGGATACCTACCTGATCAGCCTGGACCAGGAGAAAACCTTTGACAGGATATCACACAGGTGAGAGATGTTCTCACCAAAATGGGCTTTGGGGAGGCAATCTGCAATTGAATCAGACTGCTCTACACCAACTTTGTCAGTGCAGTCTCAATCAATGGGTGGGAATAAGACAGCTTCCCAGTCAGATCTGGAGTCAGGCAGGGCTGCCCTCGCTCTCCTGCCTTGTTTGTGTGCTGCATAGAGCCATTTGCCGAGGCCATCAGGAAGGATGTGAGTCTGAGAGGGGTGACTATTCCTGGCAGCAGGGGCCTGCAGGTTAAGGCCTCCCTGTAGGTGGATGACGTCGCCGTTTTCTGCTCGAATACGCTGTCCGTGCGCAGACTCATGTGCAGATGTGACCCGTTCGAATGGGCCCCAGGGGCCAAGGTAAACCGAGGCAAGAGCGAGTCCACGACTTTCGCAACTGGGCCGACCAATCCTCGATCCTCTTCACTGTCAGGACCGACCACCTGAAGGTGCTGGATATTTGGTTTGGGGGGGGGGGCGGGTGGCTGGGGCGTGTGCCAAATCTTGGGAGGAGCATATCAGCAAAGTGAGGCAGAAACTGGGTAGATGGAAGCTACGGCCGCTCTCCATCGCGGGAAAACACCTGTCATCAGGTGTGAGGCACTGTCATTGCTGTTATATGTGACACAGGTCTGACCTATTCCCAGAACCTGTGCAGCTGCAGTCACTTCCAATTTATATGGAGGTCAAAGATGGACCGGTTCCAAAGGGACCCGCTGTAAAAAGATCTGGGTAATGGGGGAAAAATACACCCAATGTCACCCTCACCCTGATGACCTCCTTTGCGTTTGGCTACATCAAGCTGTGCGGGGATCCCTGGTACGCAAACACCAAGTGTCACTACGTACTGAGGTTCTACCTGTCCCCGGTGTTGTGAAGGATTGGCCTGGCCTCGCTGCCGTGGAACGTTCTGAGTAGTTGGACCGTTCCGTACCACCTGTCCTTCGTGGAGAAGTTTATGAAGAAAATCACCTTTGACCACAAGTCCATCAGGAAGTGGTCAGCACATAGTGTCCTTGAGACCCTTCGGGAAAAGGAGAGGGCGGATCCTATTGAGCGGTTCCCTGAGCAGACTGTCAAAGCCATTTGGCAGAATGCTTCATCGCCAGACTTTCCAACAAGCACCAAATAATGGCTTGGATGGTGGTGAGAAGGGCTCGGCCTGTGAGATCCTTTATGCACGCCCGGACTCTCAGCCGCACCGCACGCTGACCTCGAAGTGGCTGCGGGGTTGGGGGTGGGGCGAGACTGTCACATACTCCTTCTGGAATGTGCCTACGCAGAAGATGTCTGGAGAGGAATGCAATGGTGTTTGTTGAGGTTTGTCCCGAGCAGCGCCGTGACACGGGATTCTGTGCTCTCCAGTCTGTTCCCCGAGATGCACACCAAGACAAACATCAACTCTGCCTGGAGGTTCATCAACTCTCTGGTCCGAAACCTGTTGAACTTCCAGCTGAAGGAGTTGACCCCGACTGAGTGTTGCAGACTGGCACATTCCAAGGACCAGGACTACGTGTTGAGGGACGCACTGAAGCTTGGGGCAGCTACAGCCAAGGCACGGTGGGGAAAGACCACCGTGTAACATCTGCCTGCCTAAGAAGAACACGGGGCCCACGCAGTCATTTGGGCTCTGCTGACGCCGCAGCTAAATATATGCACATAGGCCTGTATATAAAAATGATAAACTCTGATCTCTGTATGTAACTGTTTACGTATGTATGGCATGACCAATTGTACAGACCATCAAATTATTTCATGAATAAAGTATACTTTTGAAATAAAAAAGCTGATGTGTGCTGCGTGCAGGATTGTCCTTGGGGAAGGCTAATTTGATGTGAAATTCAGGAGCGTGAAGCACTGCGAGCAGCTCCTGAAGGTCTTCAAGGAGAAGGAAGGGGAGTCTCTATTCACTACCTTGCCAGCGATCCTGTTGGGTGTGCGTCCTGCACAGAGCAGGGGTGTTCCGATCCATATGTACAGCCCCCACGTCCCAGCAGCTGCTGTCCTCACCTTCCTGAGAAGATATGTCCAGGTTGAGGCAGAAAGCACTGATGTGGTCGACCCTTTCAGGATCTGGACCAGCAAGCAGCAGCTCAAGCTAACCCTGAGGGTCAATGCCATGGGAACATCATCCACCCAACCTCCAGTTTTGCAATCGGAGGGGGCAGAGTGTACCTGACATACACAGCCCAGCCGAAAGTGTGTCAAACCTGCGGGAGGTCAGGCCACATTGCGGCTGACTGTCAGGTCACTGTCAGAACTGCAAACAGGACGGTCACCTGACCAAGGAATGCAAAGAGGCCAAGAACGATAATCTGTGTGGCGAGGTGGACCACGTGTACAAGGCCTGGCCAAGACGAACATCCGCCACCTCCGCACAGATGGCCAGAGGTGGACGGCAAAAGATAAGCAAGGCACCACAAACCAGCAAGGAAACGGTGTCTGGTGGCACCCAGAAGGTAGGACAGTCTGGAGCGGAACAGCCAGCAGCCAGCAGGTAGGTACAGCAGCTGATCGCAGCTTCTAAAGGACAGATGGAGGCAATGGAGGAGGAGGGAGCCGAGGAGGCAGAGGAGCGGATTCGTATAAAAAACAGGAGGGCGAAAACGTGCCAGGCCACCAAAACCTCCTACCAAAGGGGGAAATGACAGCTGCACGGTGAGGATACAGGCAGCTCTTCGGATGGTGAAGATGGGCGGCACGGTGGCACAGTGGTTAGCACTGCTGCCTCCCAGCGCCAGAGACCCGGGTTCAATTCCCACCTCAGGCGACTTTCTGTGTGGAGTTTGCACATTCTCCCCGTGACTGCGTGGGTTTCCTCCGGCTGCTCCGGTTTCGTCCCACAATCCAAGAATATGCAGGTTCGGTTAATTGGCCATGCTAAATGGCCTGGAGTGTTAGATGAAGGGGTAAAATGTAGGGGGATGTGTCTGGGTGGGTTGCGCTTCGGCGGGTCGGTGTGGACTTGTTGGGACGAAGGGCCTGTTTCCACACTGTAAGTAATCTAAGCTAATCAAAGATGGTCTCAAGGAGGGTCATCACCAGAAGAAGAAACAGAGCACTGCGGGTAGAAAGGAGGGCAGAACCTCCCAAACAGGATACGACAAACCCTCTGAGGTGACTGCCAAAGGCCACCCTTCACCAGGTGAAAACCAGGAGGTACCCACCACCCCACAGCTCCAGGTAATTGGGAGCAGCGACCCTCTTCGGATCTGAGCTGAGGATTAGGGAAACCATTGTCTTCTTATGTTAAAGCCAGATTTGAGGAAGATCCTTTGGTACTCACCCTTCAAGTTTTTGATTGAGTTAAAGTCTACTCCCTGTCTGTGCCCTGTCTGCCTGCAAAGTATTTGTCCCTAGCTGGAGAATCTCGCTCTTACAATAATCAAGGACATACAGATCAGAGGGTAAACTAAAAACAGGCTGAGGCATACAGGCTACACCACAAATGGCATGCAATAGGCAAGATCAACGTGATTAAGATCAGCACTATTTGAAGTCAGAGATTCCATTCCTCAGTTTAATAATGGTTGGGAAGATGCTGTTCATGAGCCGCTGGTTTGAGTGTTGAAGCTTCTGTACTGTCTGCCTGATGGAAGAGATTGTAGGTGATCCAGAGTGCAATGGGTCATTGGTTGCCGTGTAAATGGAGTCAATGGACGGGAGGTTGGTTTCCTTCATGGCATGGGCTGTGCACACAACCTTCTGTCATTTCTGTTACTGGCCTGGGCTGGACTGTTGCCACAACAGGCAATTACACACCTGGATGGTTTCCGCTCAGTGGTGCATTTGTAGAAATTGGTGAGGATCCTTGTGAGCATGCCAAATGTCCTGAGCTGCTGGAGAATAAAGGGGGGTTGTTGTACCATCTCGACTGTCACATCTACGTGGGAAGTCCAGGACAGAATGTCAGTTATCTTCAATCCGAGGAACTGAACGTTGTCCACCATTTCAACTTCAGTTCCATTGATGTAGATGGCGGCATGTTCTCCTCCTTTCATTCTGAAGTCATTGATCAGTTGGTTAGTTTTGCCGTCGTTGAAAGAGAGGTTGGTCTCAGTGCAGCATGTCACAAAAACGTCCTCTATTTCCATTCTGTATTTTGACTTGCCAGCATTACATATGTGTCCTACTATGATGGTGTCATCAGTGAACATGTAGATGGCATTCGTTCAAACTTTGGCAATACAGTCGTGGGTGTACAGGGGTATAGTAGGGGGCTGAGGACACATCCTTTGGGATTTCAGTGTTGAATGTTATCATGGAAGAGACACACTTACCTATTTTCACTGATTGTGCACTGTAGGTCAGAAAGCTGAGGATACAATTTCAGAGGGCGGAGCTGAGACTAAGGTCAGGGAGTTTTGTGATCAGTCTGAAGGGAATAATGGTGTTGAAGGAGAACCTATAGTCAATGAGCAGGAATATGACGTGGGTGTCCTTGTTGTCCAGATGTTCCAGGGATATGACACCCGCTATGGACACATTCCACTGCAGGGGATCGAGGCAGGCAGGTAGACTGGAACTAAAGTGGGCCATGACTAGCCTCTCGAAGCACTTCGTGCACCCCCTAGCTGCTGCACTCTAAAGAGAAATGTCCCAGCTTATCCAACCTCTCTCTATGACTCAGAGCCTTGAGTCCTGGCAACATCCTTGTAAAGTTCCAGTTTAATACTATCCTTCCCATAGCAAAGTGACCAAAACTGAACATAATATTGAACGTGGAACTATTTGCAACTGTAAGTTTTACTCTGCTGCCAATTATTATGCGCTGTGATATTATTTTGTTTTTGTGTTATTCTGAAATCTTGTTATTAATTAAATCCTCTGATGGCAAACCCCTCTGGTGAATGTCCTCCTGACTGCTTGAATTGGAATTAATCTATTTTGTTTGGGCAGATATTTTGAGGCCGCTGCATATCAGAAAACAGGGAGAGATGATGGATGTTTGCGCAGTGTGCATCCTTTACTGGACAAGCTTGTCTCTCCGGGCACCTAAAGCTTTTATTGTGGGTCAGAGTACGTCAGAATTGGTACTTCACAGAAGGAAGCTATTCAGCTCATTGTCGGTGCATGAACATAGAATATTACAGCTCAGTACCTGCAACATCTTTCAGCACTGCCCACAGCTCCACCGACATTAATGCGAAACGTAATTTACTAACTCATCCTTCCATTCCCTTATTAAGATCATTTTCAAAAAGAGAAACAACAGTCGCCCCAAAACAGATTTTTACAGTGTACCTCTGGCTACTGAACTCGAGGATAAACATTCCCTATAAACTACCGCCCTCTGTCTTCTTTCAGCTAGCCAATGTCTGATCCAAACCACTAAATCACCCTCAATTCCACGTCCCCGTATTTTCTGGGAGAAAGTAAGGACTTCAGATGTTTGATATCAGAGTCGAAAGTGTGGTGCTGGAAAAGCACAGCAGGTCAGGCAGGATCCGAGGAGCTAGGAGAAAGTGAAGATTGCAGATGCTGGAGACCAGAACATTGATTCCTGATGAAAGATTTACAAATGAAACATCGACTCTCCTACTCCTTGGACGCTGCCTCATCTGTTCTGATTTTCCAACACCACACTCTCCATATTTTCTGCAATAGCCTCACATGGGGGACTTAACAAATTTTTGACTGAAATCCTTATACCCCACTTTACCTTCATCCACCTGTTTGGTCACGTTCTCAATGAACTCAGTAAGATTTGTGAAACACGACATACCTTTCACAAAACCTAGTTGAATATCCCTAATCAAATGATTCCTTTCTAGATGATAATACATCCTATCTCTTATAATCCTTTCCAATGCTTTACCCAAAGTAAGCTTTGTATATAATTACCAGGGTTGTCTCTTCTCAATTTATTGAACAAAGGGACATTTGCTATCGTCCAGTCTTCTGGCACTATTCCTGTACACAATAGCGATGTAAAGATTCGAACCAATGGTTGTGTAACCACCTCCCTAACTTCTCAGAGAATCCTATAATTAATCTGGCCAAGGGGACTTATCCAGTTTCACACTCTCTAGAATTGCTAACATCTCCACCTTACGAAATTCAATCCCATCTAGTCTGATAGCCTTTACTCCATATAGGTCTCCACAGCATTGTATTTACATTGTGATTACTGATACAAATATTTATTTAGTGCCTGTCCTATCTCCTTGGACTACACACACAACTTCACACTACTGTTCTTGATCGGCCCTAATCTTAATTTGATCATTATTTTATTCGTGACATACTGATACAATGCTTGAGGGTTTTCCTGGATCGTACTTGCCAAAGATTTCTCATGCTCTCTCTTGGCTATTCTTAGCTCTTTCTGTAAGTCCTTCCAGGATAACTTGTAACTCTCAAGCATCCGAACTGAGCCTCACGTTTCATCTTTACATAAGCCTCCTTCTTCCTCTTGACAAGAGATTCAACTTCTTCAGTAAACCACAACAGCCTCACTCGACCACTTCCTCCTTTCCTGACAGGTATAAACTTATCAAGGACATACAGTAGCTGTTGTTTGAAAAAGCTCCAAATTTCAATTGTGCCCATCTCCTGCAGTTTCCTTCCTCATGCTATGTATCCTAAAACCTTTCCTGATTGCATCATAATTGCCTTTCCCCAGCTATAACACTTGCCCTGCGGTATAGACCTGTCCCTTACCATCGCTAAGATAAACATAACTGAATTGTGGCCACGATCAGCCAAGAGTTCGCCTACCTCCAAATCTAACACCTGGCGTCTGGTTCATTACCCAGTACCAAATCCAATCTGGCCTTGTACCTTGTTGGCCTATGTACATACTGCGTCAGGAAACATTCTGCACACATTGGACAAAAACTGACCCATATAAAGTAATTGAACTGTAGCGTTTCCTGTCAATATTTGGAAAGGTAAAGCATTCTGTAACAAATACTCTGTTATATTCGCTCTTATCCAGCATCATCTTTGTAATCCTTAGTCTAAATCTCTGGAACTTTTCAGAGGGCTATAGAGAACTGTCAACAGGGTGACTTCTCCGTTTTTGTTTCTAACCTCTTCCCATCCTAACTTAGTAGACGAGTTCTTATCAAACATCCTTTCTGCCAACGTAATATTGTCTTTGATTAACAATGCCACCCCCCCCCCCCCCACTAGTTTTAATACCTTCCTTGTTCTTAATGAAGCATCTAAACCCCGGACCCTCAAACGATCAGTCCTGTCCCTGCTGTATCCATTTCGCCAAAATGGCCACAACATTTGTGAAAAGCTTTGTAGCTCGGGTGCTCGTTGTTGTGGTTCTGTTCGCCGAAATGGGAATTTGTGTTGCAAACGTTTAGTCCCCTGTCTAGGTGACATCCTCAGTGCTTGTGAGCCTCCTGTGAAGCGCTTCTGGAATATTTCCTCCGGCATTTGTAGTGGTTTGTCTCTGCCGCTTACGGTTGTCAGTTCCAGCTGTCCACTGAAGTGGCCAGTATATTGGCTCCAGGTCGATGTGTTTGATGATAGAATCTGTGGATGAGTGCCATGCCTCCAAGAATTCCCTGGCTGTTCTCTGTTTGGCTTGTCCTATAATAGTTGTGTTGTCCCAGTCGAACATCAAGCTGTACAATTTGAAAACAGGGAGTGATTGTAGGGATGTTAAACGAGGGTGAGTTGGATAGATCAGAAGACAGCATGAGGAGGGATAGACAGGAACAAACAGAAAATGGATGTTTATTTAGAAATTCTCACAGATTGCATGGCCTTTATCTAGTGCTATGCCCTGTGAGCAAATTGCGAATACTGGCTGTGGTCCCACAGCATTTATCTTCAATAATATCACAGAGCTGAGTTGCTGACAGTTAAACAGAGTCCAAAAGACCAAGCGATTTTTGTTTTTGCAATTAGAAAGTGGTTTAATTTAAATAGACTGGGTGAACAGCAGCAGGAACTGAGAATCCTGCTCGATCCTGAAATACTGCACCAGAGAATCTCAATGAGGTGGATCACTGACAGAGGGGATATCAGCATCTCAGCTGTGGGCCAAATAAGGATTGAGAAAGATTTCACACCACTTCCGTGGCTTTGTAATACACACTTCAATTTATGTCGCTCAATATCATAAGTGTAGCTTATCTCTTTGTACTTTCCATAGTTTAGTATTGACAGAAAATCATTTTGTCCTGTATTTTGTTTTCAATAAACACATTTTACTCCTCATTCCTCACTTTAAATGTATCCTTGAATTTGTTCTGCATATGAGTTATAAAGGGTAACATTCCAATACTGATGACTGGGGAATATTATTGTCCCTCCCTTCTGTCTGAACTGTCATGTCCCCCAAATCTCTTTATGTTCTGCCTCCTCCACAATGCCATAATCACACTGTCATTGAAGTCCAGTAAATGACACTTCATCACAGTTCACTAACATCAATCACATCAATAGCACAGGCCTCATCTGCCTCTCTCCGAAACAATCTGAATTGCATCTGTCACGTTCAATTCTCTGTTAAACTTTCCATGCCATTTGTCTGTTGTAACCATACGTTTCTCAGACACACATTCCCCTCAGATCATGAACTATAAAAATTGTCTGAATGTTTTATTGAAATTATAATGCTTGGTCAGTAGTTCCAGGATGCATGTTTTCATTTATAAACAGAGAAGCATGTTTAGGTTCTGATAAACTTATGGCATTTCTCCTGCATCCAAGGCAGATTGAATGGTTACACTCAATTGATCTACCAGCCTCAAGATTTGTTCCATCAATCACCCTCACATAGCCCATCCAGAAAATGACAGTTTGAATCATTGTTTTGAATTTGAATAAAACAATATTGAATTGAAAGGAGTTGGCTGGAGCTATTTGTTCAGTGACTGTGATTGATGTCAGTCTCTGTGGATCCGAGATGTGTCACTGGAGGGTTTGCCTCTTCTATTAATTAAGGACTTGATTCAATGTGTTATCCCAGTATGGGCGGGAGCATCAATGACTGGACTAACAGGGATCAGTAGCTCGAGAGACGAAGTAGGAGAGATCAGAATCTGAGAACATTAGACTGGGACATTCAATTAATGTATCAGAATGTGAGAACCTTAGACTGGAATATTACAACAGACAGGAGTTTATCCTTGGGTCTTTACTTCCTTTCTCAGCCTTGGATATCATTGGCATCACGGATCGAAGATATCCTTTGCATTATTCAAGGTGGTTACTATCCCATCCTCGCTATATTTGGTGTTCCTGGTAAGTCATTCCATCCGACCATTAAGCTGAGTTTAACTGAATTGCTGTTCATATTCAAATTTTAAAATTTGGAAGTCATCATTTTCAGATCCAGTCAAAAATTTTATTCCTTACTGATTATAACTAGCAAATTACTATTCACAACTTACTCAACAATACGCGAGGAGAAATCAGACTGTTCCTAAACTCCATTATCTTTTTTCTCCATTCATATTTACATTTCTACATATTCTCCCCACTCACCAATCCTGCCCAGGACCACGATCAGGATATTTCAGTCACATTCTCAGCCTCAATGCAACTGCTGAATCATTCATCATTTGTGCCTTTGGTAAATTCAGATATAACCATTTCAAGTCCCTTCTAACTATGCTTACGTCACAACATATTTGCACTTGAGATGGTTACTTTGTCCTCTCCACAGAATCTGTCAGATGGACAGACAGTGCATGGTGGTCAATTCATTGACTCATCATCAAGAGACACACAATAATAATCTTTTGGTGTCTCTTGAAGGAAGTTGATGGAATGCAAATGAAATCATCACCTCTTGTTTTAAACAGAAGCCTATCTGTTTGCCTCATGTCCTGTAGAGAAGGCAATAGTTTATCCTTCCATGGACAGGTCTCTGTGTGACTGCAAACCCACAGCAATGTGATTTACTCTTTATTATCCTGTGCAACAGCTGAATCAGCCACTCAGTTCAAGATCAGCATAACATGCTGGCCTGACCAGGGCGGCACACATCCCGTGAGAGCAGAACAATAGGAAAGATAACTCCCTTCCTCTGCCTGATTTCCATGTTCCTGCAAGTAATTTCCATTCAGGTAGGTGACCATTCCCTATTTCATGTGAATTCTTTCTGATTGAGTCTCCCTCTGAACGAGATATACATCTCCATCGACACCTCTGGTGATGACTGATGCAAAGATGTAAGAAACTTCAAAATTCCACATCATTCGCAGAGTAGTGAGAAGGAATTGCTTTTTATACCACAGCAAAAAAAAACTGAGACAGCAAAGTGAGGGAACAGAATTAGTGTGATCAGCCCTGAGAGTGTTGTTGAGATAGTATTTGGGGTAATGTGCACAGATTTTCTCCTTTATAAGGAATAATCGTCTTGGCAGAAAGAATGTAAAGAAGTTTCACCAGGCTAATTGTTGGGATGATTGTACCATCGGCTGTGCATAAGGATTAATCTGTAGCGCTTTGAAGAATAAGAGATGATTGCAATGAACCTTAAGATGATGGACAGTCACTCGTTATATTCCAAACAGACACTAATACGGTAATAAATTCCATGTTTTTTTAATCTGGTTTACATGACTCTCGATGGCTTAAAAGACTCTGAGAACGTTCCTCTGACTCCACGCCACTCCCCATTTTGATTGAGAGAGAGAGAGGGCCAGTCTTTGTCTGAACTCTTCCAACATTAATACAGTGCATTTGGTGTGTGATCATACATAGAACTTCACGCTATACACCATCCCGACAGGAGCCACAATACCTTCACTCTAAAACAGTTAACTATCCCCACTAGCTTCTGACCCCCACGGAGAACATGCGTCTGTCTTCCTGGAGATGGAAGATGCCTCCTTGAGTATTGGCACAAAACATTCGGCTTCCTTCCTCACTGCCGGCAAAACACGTTAAAGTATCATTTGTTCTACAGGCAATGGAGCCACGAGGAACATGGTGAGCAGTCTATGAGTGCATTCTCTGCTCCATTCGTTTTCCAGGATGGAGCATCAGTGACACCCACCTATTCCTGTGTAAGTGTCTCAAGGGGTGAATGGTCTCCTCCTGGTTCTATAGGACAGGTTTAGGGGTCTTTCTGGACTCTTCTTGTTCCTGTTTAACAGCTCAATGTACTGACCAGACGCCTCCTCTTCCAGTGGAACAGGCAGGAGGATTGGATGGGCTGTCCCTCTTCTTGTTCAATCATTTCGATGGGCTGAATGGTTTCCACATATCCATGTAATCAGCTTGAGATGCTGAATGAGCTCCTCTTTTAACTGTGGAAATGTGCAGTGTCTCGCAGCACTGTTACATGAATGTTACCGACACTTTAACAGCACAAACCTGAATGTTGTTTGGGTCTTGCTGAATATCGACACAGAACGGTTCAGGAGCTGAGTGGGGACAAATTGTTCTGAATATTGTGTGATCTTCAGTGATCACCCTGCTTCTGATCTTGAGATAGACGATGGGCGCCAGGAATGGGGGCACATAGACGTTGACGAAGGAGCTGAAGATGTTTGTGCTGAGCAAGTTAATCTGAGGATCTCCTGAAGAGATGTCCGGGGACTGAGAGGATTGTCGGCCACCAACCACAAACATCTTCCTGTGTGCTCTGAAAGACGCCAACCAGTGGGGAACGTTAGACCTGATTCTCATTAAGCTCAAATAAGTAGGTAGTCCCGATGACATCCTCAGTCAACTACTGCCTTGATCTCAAGGCCATTCACTCTTTCCTGAGCCCCTGTGTTCACCGCTTGTTCATATCAATAGGTTACGGTATATGTGTAGAGAGTGTTTTCCTCTCACAGAATAGATCAATGTCAGGAATTATCTGGACTAGAGAGTTAGGGGAGCTACATCACTGAAAGTATTTAAAGAGGTGGTACACGAATCTTTGATCTGTCAGAGAGCTGGGGAGTGTGAATAACTGGCCATTAAGGGGGAGTTAATACTAATAGTAGATCCGCCATGATCGTATACAATGGCTTAACTGTCCGAATTACCTATTCCTGTTCCTTATGTTTTCATTTTTTGTAATTTTCCTGGATGTACTGTTATTTCATGTTGTAATCAGAGAGAGCAAAGCATTTTTGAGTCATCTCTAAGTGAGGCTCTATTCTGCACTTTGATCTGATTAAAGTCTCAGCTGCACTTTTCTGTCAGTGTACCATTTCCCTACATTCATTTGTCTTTCAAATGTCTTACATAGACAATTTTGAACAAATGGAAATATCCAGGCATCACCATCTTCTGTGGAAGGGAATTCACCCCTTACCAACCCTTTGAGAATCTCTTGTTCGTGTTCTGACAAATGTTGGAGGGTCACTCATGTCTTTTCCCACTCCTCTATTGGTGAAAGCAAATTTTAAATGTAACCAGTTGAGTGCTGTGTCCAATGATATCGGTATCGGACTGGGTAATTTTCTAGAAAAATCTGAGACACATGAAGTTGAACTGTGAACAAATGGTAAAATGATAGAGTGCCCCAAATGTTTTTCTGACTTTGAACTTATTCTGCTCACACAAATGTCTGGGAATGCGGATTTCTTCCCGGAATAGTTGGATTTGGCTGAATTCCCTTTGCTTCGAGCTGTACAGAGATTCCTATGAATCCTCATTAGGAATCCTCCACGAGTGGTAAAGATGACTCAGGATTTTCCTGCTCTCACACCTTGTTTTCAGGCAGAACACAGTAAGAGAGAGAGAGAGAGAGAGACCAATTTGCTGCTGTTTCTGAAGCAAGTAATATTTTTCTCCGTCTCTGTGTGGAAAAATACAAGAATGTCAACTGAAAACCAAACTGGACCATGTGCACTATCCATGTACATTCTCTGGAATGGATGATAATAGACTGTATGCTGTATGCAGCATCATTGCTGTTGTTGTGCGCAGTGCCTTTCATTAGCAAAAGATAATAATGTGCCCGTTTTATGATTTGATGAGATGTTTGTATGCATCTGCGTAATTTTTAAAAATTGGTTGATGTCTTCATAACATTTGTGTTAATAACAATGCATCTCATTCAAAAAAAATATTGTCTAGATTTAGTCTTCTTAACAAGAGAAAACATGTATCCAGCTGAAATACTTCTCTGAAAATCGTGCTTCAATAAGATTTCTCATCTAAAATGAAAACAAATAATCCCCAATAACAGGAAGGAGTAAAGGGAAGCATCTTTGAACATCTTTGAAAGGAATTGTATCCGATTTTATTTTTAGTTTAGAGGATCTAAACTGCCCCCAGTGTATCTGATGTGGTCTCAGCAATGCCCTGTAAAGATACAGTGAAATATTCCTAATTAAGCCCAATACCCGTTGCCACAAACAGCATCATTCCACTTACCTTCCGATTCGCTTGCTACATCTGCAGACAGACTTCATATGATTCATTTACCAAGAATATGAAAAACATCTGCATCACAGAGTTCTGCAATCTCTCTCCATTTAAGTTATTCCCGACTGCAATAGACAACTCACATTATATTATTTCTGCTGAGGGTATGCTCACTAACCTTCCCTGTTTTCATCATAATGCAGATTCGCTACCTCCATTTGAAGATCTATTGAATGATCATTTTGGTGTACAAGGTAGTTCAGCTTTGATCCATTCAGTCCCTTCATCCAGATATTTGACATATATTATTGATCATTGATGATCCTACAGTGATCTCTGAGTCAAAACTAGTTGCAGTTTTGTTTAAAAAATCATATATCTCTACTATTTCCTGTTAGTGACAGCATCCCTGTTCCTGTGCAGCACTTCAGGCGGGTTGAATGGCCTCGTCCTGGGCTGTGTAATGTACTCAACGAGCTGAATTACTTCATCCTATATTCCTGTGTAATTCGTTGTAGGGGCAGAATGGTCTCCTCCCGTCTCATTGTAACGATACAGTCTGGATGAATGGGATGGTCGTTTACCCTGTAATCGCATTGAGAGGTGGATTGAGGGAACAACACATGTGGTAGGGACAGCAGTATATCTCTTAACGGCCGGGAGCGTGGATTGAAGGAACAACACATGAAGTTGGGGCAGCAGTATATTCCTGTAACAGCCGTGAGGATGGATTGACGGAACAACACATTGGAAAGGGCAACAGTTGGCCATTTGGCGGCACCATTCAGAATGGTCATGGCTGTTCCGAGTGTGTCTGACCATCCGTCTCCTGTCTGTTCCCAATAAATATTGACTTTCCTATCCGGCAAAGATTAGTCAAGCTAAAACTAAAATATCTCAATTAACCGAGTTTTCACTGCTCCCTGAGGATGAGGACACCACAGACAGCACAACCGTGAAGGGAAAGGGACATCCTTCTTCCATTGTGGGACACATTTTCTTAAAAACTATGTTAACCTCATATCAAATCACTGCTCCTTTTCGGATATAGTGGAACAATAACTAGGAATAGACATTAACCATTCTGCCCTCCAATCCTTTCCCACATTACCACTGAATCTTTCAAGTCAAATATGATGCTGCTGCTGTCACAGGAAGAAAATACCTGAGAGCACAACACCACACGAACATGAAAAAAGGAGCAGAATTAGGCATTTCTAATATGTTCCTCAATATCATTCTCCTGCCTTCTCCCGAGGATCCTTGATCTCCGTATAAATAAAAAAATACTTATTTATTTGTGTCTTAATGGCACTAATGTCTGTGTCTTAATGTGCATTTATATGTGTGTGTGTCCATGTGCTTGTTATTTTTTTTTTGTATTTGTGTGACTATGTCTGTCTGTCTTTGTCTTAGCCTGTGTGTCTCTATCTGTGTTTGTATCTATTTGAGTATGACTGTTTATGTCTTTGTGTGCTTCTACGTGTGTGCAAGCTTATCTCCTTGTATGCATTGTGCATGTTAGTATATTGGGGTATTTACCAATACGTCTGTGTATTTCAATGCCTGCATCTTTGTGCAATGGGATATCTGCTCTTCTGCGAGTGAGAGAGATGAGGTTGGAACTGACAGTAGCTTTGCATTGAGAATTGTTCTTTACTGAATATTGCTCCTTACTCGGTTGGTGGGATGTGGATGTTTCAGAATCTCCACACAAGCCCTCCTGGTCCTCTCTGGCTCTCCCAAGGATCCTCCCCACATATCTGGGTAGGGGGATGAGGGAACGGATATCCGGCACTCCATCACCCGACTTGGCCCTTTCTGTCCTATTCCAGGCTGTTTCTCCTGGAATGGGAGAAAGGGAGAAAATAAGTGAGGGTGGGAGTGGATGGCCCTGCTGTTAGTGCTGGGGTAGGTGAGGTGCGACATGGTGAGGTGGCCGAAGGGAGTCTGTCCATAGTGTTGTATGAATGTAGTGCTATTGCATCAGGAACAGAAAATGTGGGGGAGGGAAGGTGCTGAATTCAACAGCGGGAATGGTCGTGCTTGAGCCTTATTTGGAGATAGAGCGTGAGCCTTGGTTGAGGGTAGGTGCTGTAACAGATATACAGTGAGTGTGAGGGAACAGTGAGAATATACGGTGACACTTATCCTGACAGAGTGGAATAGATATTGGTGCTTGTCCTGTATTGTTGGACATGTCTTCAGATCATCTCAGCATCGAGGTGAGCCTCCCCAAATGCCTTATCCAAGTCTATCACTAGTAACGGCACAGGCCCTGTCCATCAGATTCCACAGAATCAGTTTGGACGGGGCTTACAAATAGCAAAGAGAAACCAACCTGTTGTGTTATATATCGGAACCAAAACTGTCGCGCAAATGTTTTGCATCATATGCTCTGGAAATTAGATATGCAACTATATGCAAAGGGAAGCTATGACATATTGATATTATCGCTGGGCTGTTAAGCTAGAGACCCAGGTAATGTTCTGGGTAGATGGATTCAAATCCTGGCATGGCAGATTGTTGAATTCAATAAGTATCTGGAATCAAGAGTTTATGATGATCAGGAATCCATTGTTTTTTGTTGTAAAAACTCGTCTGGTTCACTAATGTTCTTTAGTGAAGGAAACTGGCTGTTCTTACCTGGTCTGGCCTGCACGTCACTCCAGATCCAAGGCAACACGGTTGACTCTTAACTGCCGTCTGGCATGGCCTGTAAGTGCTGGCTATCCAGTAAAGCCCCCATCCTGTGAATGAGTAACAAATACTCGTGGGTTCTGCAGTAATAATGGATGGTGTCAAGTTGCATCGAAACTGAGTTAACTAAGTGACTGCTAATGTTGTGAAAAATAAATTCCTTAAGTGTATATGAGGTAGGTTGAAGAGTATGTTGTGAACCAAACTAGAGACCAGATTATTTCGGGTTTGGTGTTGTGTGATACTGATCAAGGATGATCAGCCATGATCATATTGAATGGTAGTACAGGCTCGAAGGGCAGAATGGCCTACTCTTGCACCTATTGTATATTGTGTGGCCGGAAGGACTAATTACTAACCTTGCTCTGAAGCAGCTTTGGAGGAATAGTGACATTAATATGTTGTGTTTTACACGGCGTCTGCATTCAATGTGGAATGTTTGAACATTCTGGTCAAACATCATGGAAGCCCAGAGGCTAGAGGGTCAAGTTCGCTCCAGTGAATTGGGGAAGTACAATATAACATTCAGTCGGAAAACAATGGTTGTTAGACTCATAGATTCTTACAGCATCGAGACAGGCCATTCCGCCCAAACTGGTCCATTCCAAACAAAATATCCATTCACACTAACCCCATTTCCCTCTATCCTTTTAATCCTTTCCTACCTGTGTATTTGTCCAAATGTATTTTAAATTTTGTGAATGTACCCGCCTCAACCACTTCTGTTGGTAGCTCATCCCTTATGCAGACCAGCGTGTGTGTAAAAGAAATTGCCCCTCAGGTTCCCTTTTACCCTTTCCCCTCTGACCTTAACTTGATGCCCTCTAGTCCGTGATTGCCTACTCCTGGGGAAAAAAAAGACTGAGTGCATTCACTCTATCCATGCCTCCCATGATCTTTTACACTACTATCAGATCCCCTTCAGCCTCATACGTTTTAAAGTAAAAACTCCTATCTTGGTCAACCTCTCACTGTAACTCAGACCATTCAGTCTTGGCAACATCCTTGTAAATTTCTTCTACACTCTTGTCAGTTTAATAACATCCTTCCTCGAGCAAAGTGAACAAATCTGAACATGACGCTACAAGTATGGACTCGCCAACATCTTGTATAACTACAACATAACTCCCTAATTTCGATATTCAGTGCTCTTACTGATGAAGGCCAGTGAGCCAAATGCCTTTTTCAGTGCCTTGTCTACCTGGGACTCCACTTACAGAGAACAGTGCACCTGAATTCCAGGGTCACTCTGTTCCACTGCACTCCTTAAGACCCTACCACTCAGCATGAAACTCCTGCCTTGATTTGACTTTCTAAAATGCAAGAACTTACACTTATCTGAATTAAACTCCATTTGCCATTTCTCGGCCCACTTACCCACCTGATCAAGGTACTGCTGTAATTTCTGAAATTTCTGATAACCTGCCTCACTGTCCACGATTCCACCTATTTTAGTGTCACCTTGAAACTTACAAATCATGCCTGTACATTCTCATCTAAATCATAGATATCTGAGTGTGTATATATATATATATACACACACACTCCGAGCACCGATTCCTGAGGCATTCGACTTATCACGGGCCTCCAGTCCGACAAGCATCCTTCCACGATTACCCTCTTCTTCCTATCATCAAGCCAATTTTGGACCTAATTTGCCAGCTTCCCCTCAATTTAATGCGATCTAAACTTCCAGAGCAGCGTACCTTGTGGAACCTTATTGAAGGCCTTACTGAAATCCATACAGACTAAATATACAACCATGCCCTTGTCAAAGTTACTGGTCACATTATCAAAGCAGTCTAACAAACTTGTGAGCCATAATCCCCCATTCACAAGGCTCTGTCTTTCGAAATGCATGTATATCTTCTCCCTCAGAATCTTCTCAAGTAACTTTCGTGCTACAGATTTTAGGTTTACTGGTCTATAATTCCCCGGTTTTTCTTTAGAGCCCTTCTTGAATAACGGCACAGCATTCACTACCCTCCAGTCCTCCAGGACATCACCCGTTGGCTACCGATGATGCAAAAGTACCAACCAGGGCCCCCGCTATTTCTTTCTTGCCCTCCTGCAGTGTTCCTGAATATATATGGTCAGGACCAGGAGATTTATAGAAACACTACAAAGTCCGAAAAATATGTTTATTTATTTCGGGTAGAACATCCAAGAGTGAGAAAGTGAGTTAACAATGATTAGCATAATAAATTAAAGATTATATTAATCACGTGAAGTGACTTCAGAAGAATTCCTGACATTGTGGAATCCTGAGAATTCTCAGAAATTTACGATCCAGAAAAGGAGGGGCATGAAACGGGTAAGGAAATCAAAAAGTGAACAGGCATGCAAACAAGCAGGAACACAAAGACTGCATAAATCTATGATCTACATTTCAAAAGGAAAGAGAAAAGCATAGTCAAATGTGGAAATCTGTAATCAGGGGAGACGAGCTTAATATGGATAACAGGGAAATGGCCAAGCAAATAACCATAAACGTTGCATCTGTCTTCATGGAGGAAGATCCAGAAAATCACCCAGAAATACGACATCATCATATAGGACTTGTGGATCGAAAGACATAAAGTCAATTTATATCAGTAACAATGTTTACTTGAACATGCAGCTGGATTGAGCATTGCTAACCTTGATAAACCAGATGTACTTCATACCAAACTCTTCAGAAATAAACCACTAATAGAAGTATTAGTTGTACTGTTGATGACTGTGTTCTATTTCCCAGTGCATTCTGCATGGTCTGGAAGCCGTTGTAGATAAATGGACATCAGTAAACGTGATCCAAGCACTATAAACGAATGGTATTGATCCAAGCATCTACAAAGGGAAGAAGAGATAGTGTGGAGAACTGCAGACCAACTAACTTGACATTTGTGGGGAAGCTGTTGGAATATATTACATAGGATGTGACATTCGTTATTTAGAAATTAACAGCAACATTGGAGAGAATCAGTATGCATTTCTGAAAGTGAAATCATACTTGACAAGCTTTGGAATTGTTTGAAGTTGATTCTTACAGCATTGATAATGGGGAACCAGTACAATTGGCATATTTTAGATTATTAGACGGCTTTCTATAAGAAGTCACACAATGAGTTCGTAAATGCAATGAATGTGAAGGGTATTCGGAGGAATATATGCAAGTGGTAAGTTAAAGTTTGGATTGCCTTGCTTTAAGGGAGTCAGAATACAGATGCTAAGATATACAGAAGCAGTTTAACAGCATGTTGGTGAGTACTATACCTGGAACATTGAGTACAGCTTTGGTGACCAAATCTGAGAAAGAATATACTGACGACAGAGGAAGTTCAATGGACATTCTCCAGATTAACCCCTCAGTTGGCGAGATTGCGTGATGAGGAAACTCGTCCTGTGTTCTCTAGAGTTTCAAAGAATGAGAGATGGGTCACTGCGAAATATATAAAAGTCAGAAAACATGTAACAAGTTGGAAATTAACAGGATGTTTCTCTGGCTGCCTAATCCACATTCAAGGGAAATAATGGCAGGATAAATGACAGATCATTTAAGGCTGCAATAAGGAGGAAATTCTGCACACGTAGGGGATTAACTAACACAGGGCATGGAAACCTGCTGCCAGGGCAAGTTAGGGTGAATTTCCAGATATTCCACAAGTGTGTCCAGCGGAATCAGAATAACCAGGGAACAGGTCGGACTCATTAGTGACTTGCCAAATTGCATCCAAATGAAGTTTAGTGGTAGGACACAGAAGGTGGTGGTGGACGGCTGCTTGAGTGACTGGAGACCAGTGTCCAATGGTATACCACAGGTATCAGTGCTGTGTCCCTTATAGTTTGTGATTCGGAGGTGCTGGTGTTGGACTAGGTGGACAATGCTAAAAATCACATAACACCAGATTATAGTCCAGCAGGTTTATTCGGCGGCACTAGCTTTCGAAGTGCTGCTTCTTCATCAAAGCGCACAATCACCTGATGAAGAAGTAGCGCTTCGAAAGCTAGTGCCTCCGAACAAACCTTTTGGACTCTAACCTGATGTTGTGTGATTTTTAACTTTAATATTTGTGGTACTCATAAATGATGTAGCTGTGAATATGGACGAGGGGTGGGGAGTGTGATAAGTAAGTTTGTGTTTGATACGCAGATTGGCCGGTCGGTTGGCAGTGGGGAGGAAGCCCTTAAGTTACGGCAAGATACAGATGGAATGGTCAGCTGGGAAGGTCAATGGCAGGTGGAATGTAACCCTGTTAAATATGAGGTGATACACTTTGGAAGAAGGAACCAGACAGGGGAGGTCTCAATGAATGACAGCACACTAGGAAGCTTAGAGGGTGCTTCTACACACATCCCTGAATGTGATGGACAGGTTAATAAACCATGTGGAAAAGCATAGGGGACTGTAAACATAACCTTGATTCAGTAAGGCACAGATTATAAGAGCTATATGGAACTTTGGTGAGGCCAAGATGGAATACTGTGTGTAGTTCTGGAAACCACATTACAGGAAGGATGTGACTGCACTGGAGGGGGTGCAGAGGAGATTCAACAGGATGTTCCCTGGGATGGGGCATATCAGCTATGGAGAGAAGCTGGATAAGCTTTGGTTGTTTAGATTGGAGGAGAGGAGGCTGAGGGGGGCGTGATTCAGAAGCATAGGGTTTCAGGGTGGATGGACAGCAGTTGTTCCTTTTAGTCAAAGGGCCACACTTTTAACGTGAAGGGTTTGCGGTTCAGTGAGGATTTGAGGATTGCTTTTCACCCAGAGTGTGTTGGGGTCTGAAATGCAATTCTTAAGAGGGGAGTTTTCATGGTAACCTTAAAACCATTAGAAAATACAGGTCGTGCACTTGAAATGCCTTAAGATTCACAGCTACGGGTATTGTGTCGGAAAGTGGGTCTAATGTAGACCGTGCTGTATTTCTGACAGTACAGAGTCTTTGCTTCTGTGATTGTATGGCTGTGGAATGCCAATCACTGAGTACCTTAAAATAGGAATTGATAGGTTTCTGAAGAATATCTTAACAAAGTTTATAAGACAGAACTTGTCATATTTTCTGAAAATATGCTAATGGCAAAATTAAGACAAAGAAATGTGCAGGACCGGGAAATAGCAGAACTATGGACCAAATGCTTCAGTTATGCCTCCACAGAGGAAAACAACACAAAAAAGAAAACTTCTTAGCAATACTAGGGATCTTTAGTCTGGTGAGAAAAAGGGAATATAATGAAATTAGCAACTAAACCGTTTAGAGAAAGTATTGGACTGACATTAATGGGCATAGACAAAGTTAACAGATTTATGAAATGGGAATCATATTTGAGAAAGTGGCTTTTATCAAAATTATGGAGAAGCTATCAATGCAATACAAGTGGAATTTCAGAAAGTGTTTTGATAAAGCCCATGCCTATTGTGCGAAATGTAATCCTGTGGGACTAAGGATAATATATAGTCATGGTTTTAGAATGGAAGAGATGGCTGGCAACACTGAGTAGGAATAAAACAATGCTTTTTTAAATGGAAGGCTAGTAGGATATAGCAAGGATCGTGGCTTGGGCCCCAGTTATTCCCAATACACATCATATCTTTGGTTGAGGGGCTCAGATGCAATATTCCAAACTCTGCTGACAGCACTGAACGATGTCAACATGTGAGTGGGTGAGGATGATGTAAAAAAGCTCCAAAGTGACTGAGTCAAGTGAAATTACGGGGAAAATACGTGGCAGATGGAGACCATGGGAGAGGTGAGATGCTGTGCACATTGATGGGAACAATAAAATGGCAGTCTCCCATTTGAAAAAGGGCGTGATTGAAAAATGTTGCTCTATAAATACACTTAAGCTGCATTTTTGTTTACTTCTGCCCAGCCCTCTTGGTACATGTAGGGTAATGAGTTCTATACTGGGAATGGCATTGGCACGCTGAACAGTGTATATAGACCCTGCAAGTGGGGAACTGTGACATTGAAATGAATCTGCATTTCCCTGTACACCAGTCACTGAAAGCAATCTTTCAGGAGCTGAAAGCAGGTAGGAAGAAAAGTTATGTTTTCACCTTCACTTCAGGGGAATTTAGTACAGGAGTAAGAGTATCTTACTGCAGCTGTACAGGGCCTTAGTGAGACCCCCATCTCGAACATTGTACAGTATTGTGTGCAGATTTGGTCACCTTACCCAATAAATGACGTTTCAGGCCAGAGCCCTTCTATTGAAAGGCTCTGGCCCGAAACGTCGAATTTCCTGCTCCTTGGATGCTGCCTGACCTGCTGCGCTTTAACCAGCAACACATTTTCAGCTCTGATCTCCAGCATCTGCAGTCCTCACGTTCTACACCAATAAAGGACAAACCTGACATTGAGGAAGAGCAGTGAAGGATGACCAGACTGTTCTCTGGGTTAACAGGCTTGTTGTTGGAGCAGAGTTTGGGGCGACTGGGCTTGTATTCCAGGCCGTTTAGGAAAATGAGTGGTGATCTGAGTGAAATATATAAAACTCTGACAGGGAGAGACAGATTGGAAGCACGGATGGTAATTCCCTGGCGTGGACGTCTAAAACAAGGGGCCACAGTATTAGGTACAGACAGGCCACTTTGCATTGAGATGAGAATAAATGCCTGCACTCAGAGACTGGCGAACCAGGGGTACTTTTTCCCATGTCAGTTTGTGGAAACCAAGGCGCTGAATATAAATAAGGATTTCTGGAAATTATAGGGATAGGGAAAGAGCAAGAGTATCGTGTGAAGATAGATCAGCTATCAGTCCAGGTTGTTCTCCAATAGCGCAGTAGCTGTGTTCCTGTGCAACACCGTGTTGTAGAAAATCGTGCAATATTAATAATGGGGTCTATAGGAAAAAGAGGGTAAGGAAAGAACCGCCCAAAATATCAGTAAAGCCAATAATTAATTTTAGTCTAGCACACACACTAGCACAGTCTAAAATACATCTTTAAATCACATATTGTAAAGAAACTGTCCTCTAAATGTAACACTTTCAAACTACAGTCACTGACTACAGCAGTGTACCTTTCGCCACACTCTTCTCCAGAAAGTGCGTGGGGCTGACTGACCACGTGATGCCGATGGGGAAATTCCAGTTCTCCTCAATATTCTCCCACAGTTTGAAATAAAGTTATTTATAAATGGAGACTGCAATTCCCCGTTTCAGGCTCAGTTTCAAGGCTTCCAGAGCGGATTGCATTCCTGTTTTAGCTGAACACATTGATTGTACATTTTGCAGAAGAGGATCCTGAGGCTGGGTTGTGCTGTGCAGCTGGTTCCCGGCAAGGAATCGCGTCACAGTGAACGAGAGTTCACTTCATGGAAAAAGGTTCAGGAATCACATTGCAGCCAAATTGTATTTAATCAACACGCGTTATCAGAGAACTGTCTGTATATTGAATGGAGGAACAAAATTGATGGGCTGAAGGGACGACAGCAATTCTCATTTTATATTTCACAATGCTTAAACATATTAAGGCATACGAATATTGTATGGGGAAAACTGCATGAAGGAGATTTTCGGCCATTAACTAGCACAGGGAAAGCTCAATGTGTTGTGTGACGTACTAATTTCCCGATGATCCTGTGCAGTCTGTGGGAAAGCTCTGTAAATGTTGTCAGAAAACGTCAGATGTTGGGAAGGAGGTCTCTGCATGGTCAACAGGACTATGTTTCCCGGTCCCTTTTTCAAGGATGGGGCCGGGTGTTCTCGCCGGGTATATCCTTTCAGAGCTCGTACCAGTTGATAGAATTGAATGTCTTGCTTGGCTGTTTCAGAGACCATTGAAGAGTTTATCACATGTCTGTGTGTTTGGAGTCACTTTTAGGCCAGACCAGGAAAGCACGGGAGATTCACTTTCTGGAAGTACATTGGGTAAGGAGATAGATGTTTACAATCAACATTGGACACAAGATCACTGTTACTGACACCAGATTTTAGATCTCGATATGTTAATAATTGTTTTTATTATTTCACCAGTTGCCCAATCATTAGCCTGGTCTGTATAAGTAATCCGATGACAATTCCACAACAGCACTATCTCCACATGGGGAACTATCAGAAACCACACTGAGCTGGTTATTTCTGTGCTGCTTGACAACTCTGTTAAAAAAAAAACTCCCACCAATTTGACTGTCGTGATGGGACTGATGGGGTGCTAATTGGTCAGATTGTATTTATTCACCTCTTAGGGAACTGGACATAGCTGAGTAATTTTCCACATTGCCAGGGAGATGTGAGAGTTGGAGCTGGGATGAAACAGCTTCCCCAGGGACATGGCTTGTTGTGCAGCACAGGTCTTCAGTTCTATTGCAGGAATGGGGTCAGGGCCCTTTGCCTTTATCGTATCTATTGTGTTCACCTGCAGTGAATCGAATTGGTTGAAGACTTTCATCTCTGATTCTGTGGGCATCATGATAGCGTGAGGTGGATCATCTACTCAACATGTCTAGCTGAGGATAGTGCAGACACCACATACTTGGCTTTTACACTGGTGTACAGGACTGTTCCTTTATTTAGGATGGGGATATTTGTGGAATCCTCTCCTCCAGTAAATTGTTTAATGGTCCATCGACATTTATGGTTCGATTTGGCAGGATGACAGAGCTTAGATCAAATTTGTTAGTCGTGGGATCATTTCTGTCTCTGTACCAGATGTTAGTTCTGCTGTTTCGAATGTAACCAGTCAATTTCGGTAGCTTTAATGGGTTGTCATCAGGTAAAGGTACACATGGTACTGACCCTGGCATGTTCACCCACACTCATCACTGAACCATAGATCTGTTTGATGTTCATAGTGGACTGAGAGATTATCCTGAGCGAAATGTTACAGATTGTCATTGAATACAATTCAGTTTCTGCTGCTGCTGTGATCTGCAGCATCAGATGATAGCCCAGTTTAAGCTGCAATATCTACAATTCAATTCCACTGACTATCCCCCAGTTCACACCGACGCATTCACCCAACAGCCCTCTATTCCCTGACCTACTCTGGTTTCTGATGCGGCAACCCTTCCATTTTCATATTCTCATTTTGCTGAAATTCTTTCCTTGGTGTCACGCCTCCAATTTGTTACTTTAACTCAATCAATTTAAGGTACTAATCTGAATCTTTTCCTTTCAGTAATGCCATCTTCTGTATTTGAAGTGAATGTGTTTCCTTCTGTTTTTCACCCTGACGATGATTCTGAGCTCTGCAGTGTCAGTGATGCCAGCCTTATGCAGTTTCAGAGTCAAGGAACTTGTCACCATGCGTTATTGTTCCGTTCCCAGTGTACGGCTCTCCATGTTAGACAAAATGTTTGGGCATCATTGACATATGTCATTGGAAATTGTTCAAAAAGAGAAATTGCTGAAGAAATTGCTGAAGATGTTGCAGCATTTTCTGGAGTGAATGTAGATATAAACTTGCAGGTCCAGTGAACCTTCTACAAAGCTCCCTGTTTTCCAACAATTTTTGGTATTTTTATTTCCAGTATCGATCGTTATTTGTTAAATTGAAAATTTGTTCTGTGCCCGTATTCATTTCTGGATAAACTCAGCAGGTCTGTCAGCATCTGCAGAGACAGAGAAACAGAATTAGTGTTTCAAGTCTAGTGTGAGTCTTCTTCAGAACGTAAAATGATTAGAAAATGTGCTTTTAATCCGTAGCCAGAGATAGGGAATGGGTGACAGGGAAAAGAGAGTGTGACAAAAGATAAAATAAGTTTATGTAAAACGGGTTTAAACTAAGATGTGACAGGGGGAAAGGGGTTCACTCTATTGAGTGCAAGCTAAGTAAGACACAAGCACAAAAGGCCACAGGGAGGTCAGGAGGGGGAATGTTGACTATATGGTTTTATATGGATCTGGCCATAGATACGTTTTCATTGTCGAGAGCATCACCCCCTTTAGACAAATAAATTCAGGGTGCCTGACATCTTATTGGCAGTCGTAAGTGTTTCCTGCTGCCTCAGTATTGTAATATGGAGAAAGACAAATAACAGTATGAAGTTTGGGCTGAGTACTGTTTTACTGTCATGTTTAATATAGTTTCAAATTTGCAGCACTTATCTTGAAATGCTTGTTCTTGAAGTTAATATCAGATGGAGTGTAGAAGGTTGTGGGGCTGACATTATAGAAGTTTATGAAATCATGAGAGGTATGGATCGGGTGACTATCCAAGGGCTTTTCCACAGGATGGGAGCGTTCAACCATAGAAGGCAGATGTTTAAGGTGAAAAGGGGACGATTTAAAAGGGAAGAAGAGACAATGTTTTTACATAGAGGGTGATGTGGGTATGGAATGAGCTGCCAGAGGAAGAGTGGTAGGTCCATGTGCAGCTGCAACATTTAAGACTCATTTGGAGAAACATATGAATGGGAAACATTTAGAGGCATACGGGCCAAATGAAAGCAGATGGGATTAGTTTAGTTTGGAAACCCTGGCCAGCATGGACATTGAGGAAAGCTTCACGCAGAGTCAGTGTGGTTTGGTGAAAGGGAAATTATACTTTGCCCTGTAAGATCATGCAAAGTTTTTCTGGAGATGCCTGAGAATGTAACAAGCGGAATTGATAAAGGGGATCTGGTAAACAAGAGGCTTTCCAGTGATTTTCCATAAGGTATTACAGAATAAAAGATCTTACTCAAGCCAGAAGATCGTAGGATGACGGATAATGTATTAACATGCGATGATGATTGGTTAACACATAGAAATCGGAGAGTCAGGATTAATGCATCCTTATGATAAAGGTGTATCTGCTGGAGTACCATACATATCAGTCCGATGGCATCAGTTATTTACAATCTATGCTGATAGCCTGAAGGAGGGAGCTGAGTGCAATATACATCCGAGTTTGGGGAAGACGCTGAGAACCAAAAGACAGGCTGCTATTTAATGGAAAGGACTTCCAGAAAAGGAGCAGTACAAAGTGATTGGGGTCTTTCAGTGTATGAAACATAAAGTCAGCATGCTGATGCAGCAAGTAACTAGGTTGGATCATTAGCCGGCTTCCAGAGATGAAAGGGTTCAGTTATTCAGAATCTCTATAATGGTGAGGTGACTATTCATTGGGCTTTAAATAAATGAAGATTGATACTGTTGAAACATACAAGATACAGAGTGGGCTTGAGAAGGTAGATGTTGAGAAGTTGATTCCATTCGTGGGCAGAGTGTCGAACTCGAGGATATAGATACCGAATAAGGAACATCGATTTCAATCTGAGATGCAAAGTGATGTATTCTCTCAGAATGTAGTTAATGTCTGGAATTCCCTAACCCAGAGAGATGTGGAGCGATACAGCAGTCGGCAAAAGTTGGAGTTGAGCCCTGGAATAGATCAGCGATGTTCTTAATAAGTGAAGGGGCTAGCTTGACGGGCCGAATGACCTACATCTGTTACTATTTATTAATTTCACATGTTATGCTTTTGGAACTTAACTGGTTATTTTCCTGGAAATCGTGTTGCACAATGTTGCATTCATGGACAGCAGATGATTTGTTTGGGTTAACCGTGGGTGGGGCATGGGGGCTGTAATCCCAGCGTATCTAGGTCTGTAACATGACCCACATCTAGATCAGAGGTTACAGGGAGGAGAAGCATGGAAAGAGACCTTGGGGTGGGGGTCGATTCCTGACCCAGGCTGGATATTCCAAGTACATTTCAAAAGCTACACCTAACCATCGGAGTGGCCTCGATCTACCCCAGTGCAGCAGGTCTGAAGAGCTGAATGAAACATCAGAACACAGGGCTGAGGGAGACGAGGGGGCCATTCGGCCCTTTGACGCTACCCCACCAGTAAATAAGGTCGTGGCTCACCCCGTTTTGTTCCCAGCTGCACTTTGCGCTCCATGCACCATTATCCCTGATTCAACTGTCTATGGAAAATCAGATGAAGCCAGGCTCGATATTATAAAGATTCAGCACTCCCAAACTTCTGGGAAAGAGAATTCCCACTGGAATGAATGCCCACTTGGTGAATATTCCTAATTCCTGCTCTGACCGAGGATTCAGGGTGCCACCGTTTCCTTTTCTAGTCCCACTCCTCCACTGCTCCCAACAAACTTTAAGTGTAACCAGGTTGGTCATATGGCCAATGATAATGATCTCAGACTGGGTCAGGTTTAGTGACAGCAACAAGTCATGCAGATTTCTTTAATCATCCACAAGTAACGAATAGAACTAACGGATGTGCATGGTGGATCTGTTACCATGCTACTGCTACCTCGCATCCCCAAGGAGCTGGGTTCAATACCAAACTCGGGCGATGCTCTGTGTGGAGTTTGAACATTTTCTATGCAGGTTTCTATGCGTGTTTCCTCACAATGCTGCAATTTCCTCCCACAGTCCCAAGATCCGCAGGTTAGAGTGGATTGGCCATGCTAAATTGCCCATAGTGCCCAGGATGTGTAGATTAGATAGGTTAGTCATGGGAAATGCAGGGTTACATGGATAGGGTAGGGGGTGCAGGTCCAGGGGGATGCTGTTCTGAGGGTCAGTGTGGACTTGATGGACTGAAAGTACGGCTTTCACACTGTAGAGATTCTATGAAAAAGACAATAAATTTGGACTATACCCAGTGGATATCTATCTGATCCACTGTCGTCTAGGTCTTATATATTTCAATAAGATCACCTCTCATTCCAAGAGTGACATGTTAAATCCTTCATAATATAAGGTGCTCATTCCTGGAATACGTGAAGTGAAACATCTCCGAACTGCTTCCAATGTAATTATATCCTTTCTCAGGTAAGGAGACAAAGAAAAATTAATCCCACACTCAGAGGTTGTGTTTTATTTTTGTTTTCTCAGTGTTGTTGGTCTTTGTAACTTTCTTCCCCACAGAGCATTGGAGGCAGAGATGTTGAATATCTTTGAGGCACAGATAGAAGGTTCATAAATAACAACGGAATCTGGGATTATCGGGGAATGGGCAGGAATGTGCGTTGTGGGGAAAATGCAGACAGTCCATTTGACACGGCTCCAGAATATCCAGGAACATAATTTAAAACAAAATGATAATATCAATAAAATGTTGAGGGCGAATCAAGATGGCGCCAATCCGGAAAGTGTTTTCCTGGGCTCTGTATCACAGCACAGGCAAACTGCTTCCCTAACCCACCCCATCCCAGCCATTTACTTAAAATTCAACACTAAAAAGAGCGATAGAATCTTTACTAATCCCGTTTTGTCAAAGGGCAATGATAAATCATGGGGAAAGGATCGAGTAAGTCCCAACACAGGTTGCACCCGTCAGAAGCATCGATCATACCTGAGGCTGGAGCTGCAACCCACTCTGCTCTTCAATAGACCCAGTTTACTCACCAGGCCTTGATCGCTGAGTTCACCAAGTTATGTGAAATTATTGAAGCCATGGCTGAAGAACAGTTCAGCAGTCGGCTAGAACGGCTATCAGCCGTGCTCCAAAAACATGAGCAGCAACTTGACAGCCTTGGAAACAGAACAGACAATGTCAAGCGCAGAATTGCATTGACAGACACCTCTCGGGAGAGAATACTCGCCCTGGAAATACAGATCCGTACCTTAGCGGAACAAGATGACCACCTCGAGAACAGGGACAGGATGAAGAATGTTCACATTGTGGGTATGCTGGACCAGACGGCAGGTGCTCAGCCAGTGAGTTTTTTCTAGATCTGACCGCTGTGATTCCTTTACTTCGAAGCTGAAGAGGGACGGTGAAGACAAAAACAGTTCATCGGGTTACGGCGGGGAGGTCAGACTCAGAGCAACGACTTCGCCCTGTCCTTGTGCGGTTACATTGTTATAGGGATAAACAGAGACTGATGGAAACTCAGTGTGGTTTCCGATGGCTTTAATTCCAATGGATTAAATTCTTTCAGGACTATTAAGCAGCGGTGATTCAGAAATGAAAATCTTTTGATGATATCAACAGAAGAGTAAGGGAACTCGGGATTCAGTATTCCTTACGGTTCCCAGCGGTGCTCCCATATTACTTTGAATGGATCCGTGAACCCGTCTGACTCTCCAGAGAAAGCGAAAACTTTGTGGTCATTTTAAAGTAAGCTGGATGTTAAGATAATCATGTTCCTCTCTTAAAGAAATATTGTTGGATTTTTCTGGTACTAGCCAGTGTTAAATTATAGTCGGGGATGGGTAGAGTTGTTTTAACTTATTCATTCGTATTACTACTCGTTTTCTCTTTCTTTGCTTGTGTCTGGGGTGTGGCTTAAGCTGGAGGGAGTTACAAATGTAGTTGTGATGACTAAGTGCTGACCTAAGGGCAGTTGAAGCCCGATTTTTGTTATTAATTGCCCTGGATGCCATATTGGTAGCGGGCAGAAGATAAAGTTTTGGGATATGTAAGCGTCCCTATTCGGCGGGGAATGGGGTAAATTCCTCTATCAAGTGTCATTGGCACTTTGGATTTTGTTCAGTTTTTTGTATTTTATGTGTTCAGCTTGGAAAGTTTTTAGTGTTTGTTAGTTGCAGTAGTTTTAGTCTGTACAGTTTTAAGGCTCAATGAGTCTTTTGTCATAAATACTCAGCGATGTGTAATTTGATGTGAAACTGACGAGAGTTCAAATGTTGCTACAATATGTTATGGATAATGATGTGTTTAAATTGTGTACCTGGAATATTAAGGGGAGCCATCTGCCAGTCAAGAGGAAAAATGTACTTTCTCGTCTTAAAAAAGAGAGAGTGGATGTTGTCCTTTAGCAGGAGATGCACCTTGATGACAAGGAACATTTGAAGTTACAGCAGGGCGGGTTTGATCGAGTTTATTTCTTGTCTTTTAATACTAGGAGTGGGGGAAAAGTTATAATGCATCGGAAGAATCTTCCATTTAAATTACTAGATTGTATTAAACACCCATAGAAGGACCATAATCCTCAAAGCCTTGAACTATGGGAAATAATACAGTATTTTGAATGTTTATTGCCAACCGGTGCACCCTCTTAAACTCCTGGTAGATGCATTTCCCAATTTAAGTTATCTTGCATCGCGGCACATTATCGTAGAAGGAGATTTCGACTGTATTATGGCCCCACGGTGGACAGGATGTCCAAAGGTCCCCCAGTACCCTCGTTATAATATAAACAACTAGTGGATTTGTGTGCAGAATTAGAGCTGGTGGATGTCTGGAGGCAAATCTACATCATAAGTAGGGGTTTTATTTTCTTTAACCCGCAGAAATGGTACACGAGGGTTGATCTCTTCCCCATCCCTGCAATATTCTTAGATTTGGTTGCATCCTGCACAATTGGGAATATTACCCCAACATACCTGCCCCAGAGGTGGGATAGAAGTCACATAAAATCATGTTGTATGCTGATTGTCTTATGTTTTTGTCAAATCCCGCAATTTCGGTAGCTCACATGATGCAATGCATTAATTTGCTTGTCACCTTTTCGGTCTTTAAGATTAACTTTATAAAAGTGGAGGCCGTGCCTATGGGAGTTCTTGGGGAAATACCTGATGTTGAGGGCAAATCCTGGTTTCCTTTTAAATGATCACGTGGGGGTGGGGTTGTGGTGGGGGATGGTTTCCCTATTTCGATATATTCATTACATTCGTCTTTGTTCATTTATTTAACATGAACTATGTCCATTTGTTTGACAAAGTTAAACAAGACTTTCAAAGATGGGAGGCACTTTCAATATCCTGGCTGGGTCTTATAGTTGGTATTGAAATGAATGTCCTTCCTCACTTACTATACCCTGTGTGAATGCTTCCTTTGACGTTTCTTAAACAGACATTTAGGAGACTTTATGGCTGGTTTATCTCTTTTATTTGGCAACATAAGCGACACTTTATCAAGCTAACCAAATTGCAACTACCCCACAGATTGTGGGGAGTAGAACGCCCACATAAAATCTATCAGTTAAGCTCTTTTTTATCCTATGTTAGTGTCTGGGCTGCTGAGGACTTGGCGTCAATAGGGCTAGATATTGAACCCTCTCAGACAAAGTGAACCCTTATTAGTCTGTTGGTTTCAGACAGATTGACAACATTTATAGAGTATTGATATAACCCAATAATTATCAATACTGTTAAAACATGAAGGACAATGTGTCAGATCGAGGGCAATACAGCCAAAACCATGTTTCTTACTCCTATAATTGGTATACTGGGTTGTCATCCGGGGTTAATGGATTCCAGGTTTAAACTGTGGGCAGCCGGGGTGTGCCTTGCTTGAGTGATTTAGAATTAATAGATTCTCTACAGTGTGGATACATGACCTTGGGCCCAACAAGTCCACTTCGACCCTCTGAAGAGTAACCCACCCAGACCCATTCCCTGACCATCCTATATTTACCCTGACTAATACCCAAACCTACACATCCATGAACACTATGGGTGATTTACCAATGGCCAATTTATCTAACCTGCACATCTTTGGACTGTGGGAGAAAACCCACTCAGACACAGCGGGAATATGTTAACTCCCACAGCCAGTCAACCAAGGCCGGAACCAAAGCCGTGACCCTGGTACTGTGAGGCAGCAGTGGTAACCACTAAGCCAGCACGTGTTATTTGAGTGGTAAACAATGATATCATTTGATCAAATAACTCATATGGACTATCTAGTAGAGAGCTCTTCTGTTATTTTCCAGATCAGAGATTTGATTTAAAAAACATACAAACTTTTAACAGACTCTTACATGTCTTATAGAGAGAAGAGGGTGCCTATTGCTTAGAATACACTCTCTGTCAGTTCCCTTTATCATCAGTTGGAGAGTGTCCCCTCAGAAGAGACTGTGTTGCTTTGTGATGTCTGCGAGAGAGGGTTTGGGGTTCAGAACACTTCGAAGACATGAGAGGATATTCGTGAAAATGATCGAAGGATTTTGATCTGTAATAGGACCCATTCCATGCAGTTGAAAATTCTTCATAGTGTCTATCTGACCCCAGATTGTCTCTCAAAATTCAAAGTGAGAATATCTTTAGCATGTACTAAATGCTGAATGACTACAGGCACTCTTACTCATTGCTTGTGGTCCTGTTGCAGACTTTAGATATATTAGAGCACCGTGTTAGGTGTGATCGAGCGGGTCTTGAGGACTGAATTGGAGATGGACCTGGTTTCTCTTTTCCTTGGCCTGTCCAGGGTACTTTACACAGATGCACATGGGAAAAAATCCTTAGTTTTTGTGCTAGGAAATATATTCTGTTTTGTTAGATGTCTGAACCCCCGGGTCTTTTGGATCATTGTAAGCTCTTCATGCACCAGTATGGTACACCAAAAAGCAGAGATTTATATGAGACATGGCAGCCCTTTTTAGATTACCGCGATACAGGCTTATCTGCCACTCTAAGAAGAGCTTTTATATAGCCATGACGATATTGTCTAATGAATCAACATCCAGAGAGGAAGAACTATGAATATAAAAATGTGTATCAGTTAATGCTTGTTGATGAACGAAAGCTATCGTTTTGTTATGCTGGGCTGTATTATTTATTTATTATGTATTGTTTATTTTTGTTTTTCTTCTGTCTGTGTAGTGTTTTGAACTTGTTTTGTATGTACATGCAAATGGACGTAATTTTGTTCACTTATTTGAGTTATCTTGTTATTGGTTTATTATAATATTAAAAATCCTTTTTAAATTTTTTTTTAAAATATAAAACGCTAACATTGATGGAATAGTGTCCCAAAAACTGTCATTAGAGAGACCACTCATGGTGGTTTATATTGAGGATCACCATACCTGGGGTGATGGGGTGAGGTTGAGAGAGCGTCCCTTTCAGGGTAACCTCTGTCAGTGTGAGGAACTGAACCTGCACTGTTGGCCTCACTCTGCATCACAAACCTGCCGTCCAGCCAACTGACTGGGAGACAGTGTAACTGTTCCAGACAGAAACAGTCACAAAGGGTAAGAGAAACATTCATAACAAGGAAAGTTGTACAATTCAGGTAACAGCTGAAAATGTGTTGCTGGTTAAAGCGCAGCAGGTCAGGCAGCATCCAAGGAACAGGAAATTCGACGTTTCGGGCACAAGCCCTTCCTGATGTTGTTCCTTGGATGCTGCCTGACCTGCTGCGCTTTAACCAGCAATACATTTTCAGCTCTGATCTCCAGCATCTGCAGACCTCACTTTTTACTCTTTACAATTCAGGTAACAGTTAAGATAACACCTGAGTTTAAAAATGTTCTCTTTTTGCAATTGTATTTTATAACAAGATGTGTTTAGAAGCTGTCTTTGGTTTGATATCATTAAGATGAGTCAAGTGAAATAACCAAAATTACTAAGTGTGATTGGATATCTATAACCATAAAATAAGTGTATATTTTTGTTTGGTCTGTGTAATACATGCTGACCGTTGCATGAAAGTATAAAGATGATGGAATATATTGTGAGAAGTGTCCATCACCATGGGAAATGCCCTCAAACAGGCGCTTGAAAAAATCCAGGGTAAAGGTGCCTGAGTGCAATCTGGTCAGTGACAGAAACCCAGGGGGTTGAATGAGTGAAAGTTCCTGTAACATATAGTTGATAAAACCATCAGATCAGCGGGGACCTTATTACGTGTCATAGCACGTTTGAAGGGCTGAATGGTCTCAGCATGGGTTAAATTGTCCGTGAATTGAAAAACGTACATCTCTACCCCTTCGTCTTATGTGTTACACACTGGGACACTGCCATTTTCCAGAATCTGGGAATTATTTGGAACATTATCTGGGACATTCCATTATCTACATTCTCCAGAATATTCTATGACAGTGTTGGGGGGTTTTGCAAAGTCGAAGGATAGAGATAGAGAGAGAGGGAAGGTGCTGTATGTGGTAGTGAGAGTGGGGGATCATGAGCCTTGTTCTGGGGTGGGTGCAATAGCAGATATACAGTGAGTGTGAGGGAGCAGAGAGAATACGGTGATACTTATCCTGACAGAGCGGGGAATATTATTGAAGCTTGACCTTTATTGCTGGACATTTCTTCAGACCGCAGATACTGCACTGAGCTGGGTGGTGAGCTCAGACCATGTTCGCTGGGTCTGGTGATGTGGCTCCCTCTGGGAAGAGAATGATCCCCCTCTGTACTAGTCCATCCACTATGCCCACCATGGTGCAATTGCCCCTTATCTGCCAATCTGCCATGTCCCTGCCCTTGCTCGGCATCCATCTAATCCTTTCCTATCTGTGTACTTGTCCAAATGCGTTTTCAATGTTGTTATTATACCCACCTCAAACTCTTCCACTGGCAGCTCAGTTCATATGCGTACCACGGTTGTGTACAAAAGTAACGGATGTCCGCTAGTCCTCGATTCCCCAAACTTGGAAAAAGATTTCGAAATACTCACCCCATGCACGCCTCTCATGATTTGATAAGATGTACACGTCCATAAGAACCCTCTCAGCTGTAAAGAAATAAGTTCTAACCTGTTCAACGTCTCTCTATAACTAGACCATTTAGCCCAGGAAACATTGTTGTAAATTTCTTCTAAATTCTTTCTAGTTCAATAATATCCTTTCTAGAGCAAGGTGAACAAAACTGAACACAATACTCCAACTGCAGCCTTACCAATATCCTGTACAACTACAACATAACGTCCCAACTTCTATACTCAATGCCCTGATGAAGGCCAGTGTGCCAACAGCCTTCTTCACTGTCCTGTCTATCTGTGACTCAAATTTCAGACAACCATGCACCTGATCTCCAACATCCTTTTGTTCCACTACACTCCTTAAGGCCCTTTCATTCATCATTAAATTCTACCTGTATTTGACTTTCCAAAATGCAAGACGTCGCACTTACCTATATTAAACTCCATTTGCAATTCCTCAGACCACTTCCCCAGCTGATCAACTAATGCTGCAATTTCTGATAACGTCTTAACGTTCCTCACTGTAAACGATGCCTCCTATTTTAGCGTAATCTGCAAACTTACTAACCTTGCGTTATGCAATCTCATCCAAATCATTGATATAGATAACAAACAGCAATGGTTCCAGCACTGACCCCTGAGGCACCCCAGTATTCACAGGCCTCCAGTCAGACAAGTATACCTCCAAAATAGCCATTTGTTTCCGAACGTCAAGTCAATTGTGTCGCGATTTGCCAGTTCACCTTGGATTCCATGCGCTCTAACCTTCTCGAGCGGCCTAGTATATGGAGCCTTATCAAAGCCTTACTGAAATCCATATAGAATATGTCCACCACCCTGCCCTCGTCAACCTTCCTTGTCACTTCCTCAAAAATCTCGAACAAAATTTGAATAGCATGATCCGCCACGCACAAAGCCATGCTGACTGCTCCAAGTCAAACTCTGTCTTTCCAAATGCATGCATATTTTATCTCTCAGAACCTTCTCAAGTGGTTTACCGAAAACAGGTGTGAAGCTTACGGGTCTATACTTCTTAGGCTTTTCTATTCAGCCATTCTTGAATAAGGGCACAACATCTGCTACCACCCAGTCTTCTGGAGCCTTGGCCCCTAAACTTTTGTTCTCGCCTCTTGCAGTGCTCTTATATATATCTGGTCAGGACCAAGAGATTTGTCTGACAGTGTGCATTCGAATATGTCCAACAGCACCTCTACTGTGATATGGACAGTACCAATATATGACAACTAACCTCCCAAAGGTCACAGGTCTTCAAGTCTTTCTTCATGGTCAACACGGAGGGGAAATTGAGGACTTCACCAATCTCTTGAGGTTTTACACATGCATGCCAATTTTGTATTTTAAGACATCCTATACTCTCTCTAGTTGTTCTTTGCTTTACTATACAAAATTTGGATTAACCCTAATCTTCTCATCCAAGGTTATCTCATACCACCTTTCCGCCTTGCTGATTTCCTTCTTCAGTAAACTCCTCTATCCTCTCTGTACCTCCAGGAATTCCCTTGATCCGAGCTGCCTGAAACTGAGGCACACCTCCTTTTTTATGGTTAGAGTCTCAATATCTCTTGTCATCCAGTGTTCTCTCTTCCAGCCTCACTTTACCTTCACCCTCACAGGAAAATGGAAACCTTGAACTCGAGCTATCTCACTTTTAAAGCCCTCCCACTTGCCCGAGATCCTTTTACCTTGCACCAAACACCTCCAATCATCCCCTGCAATCCCCAGTCTAATTCCAACAAAATTCGCCTTGCCCTAATTTAGAACTTGAATCTGTGGAACAATTTTGTCCCTCCCATAACTATTTTAAAATTAAAACAACTCTAGTCACTTTTCCCAAAATGCTTCCCCACTTTACCTCCACCACCTATCCTGCCCTATTTCCCAACAGTAGGTCAAGTCTGTCCCTTCCCGAGTAGGACCCGCTATATAGCTTGTGGAAACTTTCCTGAACACACTTAACAAATTACGCTCCGTCTAAGTTCTTAAACATCTGGAAGTCCCAGTCTATGTTAGGCAAATTAAAATTACCCATTATAACAACCCTATTGCCCCTGCAGGTCTCCCCAGTCTCACTGCATATTTGTTCCTCTAATTCCCATTGTTGATTTGGAGGTTTATAGTGCAACCACTATAACATTACCATCCCCCTCTAATTACTTTGCACCATTCACAAAACCTCATTGGATATTATCTCAGTTATTTCATCTTTAAATACTGGTGTGATACTCGCCTTAATCAAACCTATTGGTATTTAAACTGTTTGCACTTAAATCTCTCGCTCGCAGTGATTTTCACATCCACGGCACCTCTTATCAAGGCACAGTGGAGATATGGAGCTGTAAATGGATGGTAGCTGCACATCCTGTCACTTCCAGCATTGGTTGCAAGTTTCCCCACACTGGGCAGCGATCTAACACAGTATTACCGAACAATGCAACAGCCTGTGTTGAGATAAGAACGAACCAGTGCGGTCTGCACAGCTCCCCTCGCTGGACATTTAGCCCAGGATTATAGATCAAGCATTGGTGTGGGCTGCACAGAATTCCATTCTGGATATTGCTGGGTTGCATTCAGCAGTACACTATCTGGATCTATACAGTGCTCCATCCTGAACGTATTAATGGATGGGCTGTTTATGTGAGTTGGATTACGATTGTGAGAGAACTTAACATCTGGCAATATCTTTATTTTGTGTTTTCATTTTTGTGATTGGATCCTTCAAATCCTGACTCATCTGGTTAGACACATCCTTCTGGATGCATCTGGGTCTGCAACATGACCAATAAAAGGAGCAGAGGCTGCAGAGAGGGGCGTCTTCGTAAAATGAAATGAGGGAATCACCATCAGATCAGCCGTGGTCTTAGTGAATGGTGGGACAGGATTGAATGGAACACTAATGCAACTAATTCACATATTTCTATTTGTTCTAATCAAACTCCACTTCCCCCCCCCCCCCCACAGTGTCCCATACCGGTTGAGAGCGAGTCACCTCCTCCTGTTCCTGCTAACAGGATCCTCGGGCCTCAACAGCCTCCAGATTTCCATGTGCCCAAGTTTCAAGCAATTGAGTGACTGCCTCCTGTTCCTGTGTTCCAGTTTTCAGCAGCTGAGTGACTACCTCCTAATCCAAAGTTTTGTGAAAATACATGTCCTCCTCCTGCTCCAGAGTAACAGGCTCCAACAGCTCTGTGCTCCCCTGCTGCTCCTGTGGTATGGAGTTGAGGGACTGAATGGGCTCTTCACATACTTTACGGCTCTTCTTGACGAAAAGCCTTTCCCCGTTTCTGTAAAACACCATCAAAATCTGAATGATGTATTTTTGTTTTTGACTCTCAGTAATTGAGAAAACAAGCTGACTGACAGGATTCAGAAGCTGAATAGTCTCCTCCTGATCCCGTGTTAAACACTCAAAGGTCAATAGACTCTCAGAGATGTACATCACGGAAAAGATCATTCGGTCTGTTCATCCATACCGACCAAATATCCTAAATAAATCTCTTCCCCCTTGCCAGCTGTTGGACCATCGCCCACTAAACACTTCCCATGCATGTATCCATCCAAATGTCTTTTTAAATGGTGTAATTGTACCTGCCTCCACCACCTCTTTTGGCTGTTCAATCCATGCACACGGCAGTCTCTTTGTGAAAATAATGTCCAACATGTCCCTTTTAAAATCTTCCTCCTCTCACCTGAAACCTTTGTCTTCTAATTTTTGTACTCGCCTATCCTGGGGAAAAATATATTGACTGTTTACCTTATCTCTGCTCCTCATGATTTTATGAACCTCTTTAAGGTCCCCCCTCAGCCTCAACACTTGAAAATAATCCCCGCCTATTCAAACTCTCCCTGTAACTCTAATCCTCCAACACCTGCAACATTTTATTAAATCTCTTCTGTACCCTTTCAAGTTTGACAACATCTTTCCGACAGCAGGGAGACCAGAATTAAAGGCAATATTACAAAACTGGCCAAACCAATATCCTGTACAGATGCAACACGTCATGCAAATGATGAGACTCAAAGCACGGACCAGTAAAGGGAAGATCACCAAGTGGCTTCTTCACTGCGCTGTCTACCTGTGACGGCACTTTCAAGGAACTGAGTGCCTTCACCACAAGGTGCCTCACAGGGTAGCGATCTGGATTTAATTCCATCCTTGAATGACTGACTGTATGGCGTTTGTACATTCTCCCCATGTCTGTGTGAGATTCCTCCGGGTGCTATGCTTTCCTCCGACAGTATAATGATATACAGGTAAGGGTAGATTGGCCACCCTAAATTGCACATAGTACCCAGGGTGTGTAGGAGAGATGAATTATCCATGGGAAATGCAGGCACAGAGCGATAGAGTAGAGGGTGATCATGTGGGATACTGTTTAGAGGTTCGGTGTGGCCTTGATGGGTCGAGGCCTCGATATACAGCCTGTTTCCTCACTGTAGGGATTCTATAATTTCTATGGAGTTCTCCCTGATTGGCAACTTTCGAAACGGCCCTACCTAAATGTCTTGCCCTTATCTTTCTTGCCAAAATGCAACACCTCACATTAATCTAAAATAAACTGCATCTGTCACTCTTCAGTTCCCCGAATCAATGTCCCATGATATTCTGAGATATCATTCTTCACTGTCGACCACACTACCAAATTTGAAAGTATCTACAAACTTACTGACCATACTTCCTATACTCAAGTGTAAATTATTTGTATAAGTAACAAAAGGCAGTGTACCCACTCTTGATCTTTGCGGCACGCCACTCGTCACAGGTCTCCAATTGTAATGAACAAATGTCCACTGTCACGCCCTGTCTCCAATATTCAAGAAAATCTTGGATCTAACTGGCGAGCTCTACTGGATTCCAGGCAGTCTAACCTTGCCAACCAATCTACCATGTGGAACACTTTGGCTTTCTTACTGAATTCCATAAAGACAACCTCCACTGTCCTGCCTTCATCAATCATCTTTATCACAGCCTCAAAAATTCGACCGAGTCAGTGAGATGTGATCTCCAATGTACAAAGCCCTCTTCAGTCCTTGTCTTTCCAAATGCTTATACATCTTTCCCTCAAAATCCCCTCCAAAAATTTAGTCACCATTGACGTCAGGCTCACCCGTCTATAGTTACCTGGTTTTTTCTTACTTTCTTAAACAAAGACCACTATGTTAGCTGCCGTCCAGTCTATTGGCACCTCACCTGTGGAAATCAATGATACAGATATATCAGCAAAAGGCTGAGCAGTCTCTTTCCTAGATTCCCACAAACTTCTGGGATACAACTGATCAGGTCCCAGGCATTTATTCAACTTTATATGTGTTAAAATGTCGAACATCTCCTTGTCATACAGAGTCTTTTCAAGATGTCACTATATATTTCTTCATTCTCTCGTTCTTGTAACCTCCTCCACACTAACTACTGAGGAGAAATACTTGTTTCGTACCCATCCCATCTCCTGTGGTTCCACACGTGGGTAGCCTCACTGATCTTTAAGGTGCCATATTCTGTACCTAGTTAATCATTTTCCATTAACGGATTTGTAGAATTTCTTCAATGCCTCGTTAACCCTATTTCTCAAGTCATCTCATGTCCACATTTTACTGCCCCGATTTCCCCATTGACTATACACTTACTGCCCTTATACTCATCTCGGGATTCACTTGATCTCAGCTCTGTTTATCTGACATATGCCTCGTTCCTTACCTTGAACTGAGCATCAATATATCTAGCCATCCAACACTCCCTGCACCCAGCAGCTTTGCCCAACTCACTAACAGTAACACGTTGGCTCTGGACTCTATGAAACCAAGTTTTGATGGCCTTGCATTTTACAACCTCCCTTTACCTGAGAATAGGGTATTCCAATCACCCTTTCACAGTGCTCGTCGAGCACTTTCATAATTGGCCTTATACAAAGTTAGAAATTTAATGTTTACATCAAGTCTTTCGTATTCCACAACTAGTATAAAACTAATATTTATGCGTAACAGACTTGAAAGTTAAATAAACACTGCCTGCCCCTCTGTAACAGACTGGAGAGGCTGAATGACATCCTCCTGTTCCTATATCACACACTCAAGAGGCTTTATGGCCTCCTCATGTCCCGGTATAACAGACCCGAGACATTAAATGACACAGCAACCCATGGATTACGAGCAGCCAGTAAACTGTATCTGATGTAGGTCCATCACTTCCCAGTTACAAAAACACAAACAACGCAATGTATTCCAGGTGCCCTCTCAGTAACAACCTCATACAGCTGCAGCGACACAGCTCTTTGTTTTGAATGATTCTGTTGCCAAATGTGCTAATATTCCAGTTTTCCACCTTTTCAAATAGCAACAGGCTAACATTGGCTGAATGGCTTTCTCTTAACCCTCTGTAAGAGGTTCATAGGAACAGAATTGTTTTGGCCTGTTCCCGAGCAGCAGTCTCAATGCTCTGTCTCAAGTAATGAAAGGATTTGATAACAGGGCGTTAAAACCAAGAGTAGCCTCGCACCGGTCAATAAGTACTGTACTTTGTGTTCAGGTATCTAGAAACTTGCTCACAATTTTTTTTTTATGTAGTCAATCTGTTATTTTATAACTGCCTCCTTTCACAAACAGAGGGGAACATATATAGACCCCTGCAGTGTTCTGTTAATACTCTTATACACAAGGAAGACAAGATTTAAAAGATTGAAAGATTTATGGTCCATCTCTCAGCAACCCTCATCCATTCCATCCAAAACCGGTAAATGTTCCCTTTTATAGTGACATGTAAAGTGATGTATGGAACTGGTTAACTGAGGGTATTTGTTCGGTGACTGTGATTAATGCCAGTCTCCATGGATTCTAATTATCCCAGTGGAGAGTTTCCATCTTTCAATGATAAATGGCCTCTGTTCAATGTGTTATCCCATAACCTGAGGGGGAGCATCACCGACAGCACTGACAGGGATCAGCAGATCCAGAGAGAGGGGGAGGAGAGATGAGAATCTGAGAGTATTAGACCGGAATGTTACAACAACAGACAGGCGCTTATCGATTATGTTTGGTATCTTTCTGCAATTGATTGGTTGTTATTATCATCGCAGATCTATTACGCTCTTCTCATTATTCAATATTTTTATTATCCCTTCCTGGCTATCGTTGGTGTTCCTGGTAAGTGTTACTGTCCAGATTTTGTTTTCTGTAAACCAGTTATGCATTTATTATTGTTACTTCATATAGTCTACACTTCTTGCCACTATTATTGTTCCTGTTGAAACTCTGAATTCAGATTTTCACTCGACAGACAACCACTAACTACATCAATGAAGGTGTTCAATTACTGTCTCCCGCTCTGCTCTGGCAGTGTTATTCATGGGTCTCTATATTGACCTACTCAGTTTCAGCGGAGAACCACAATGCATTGTATCGTTGCCTTTATTATTTAAATATTAAGAGCATGGAAATCACTGTCTACGGTTCTGGTTACAAATTCCACTTTCTTCCACTGTTTCCATACCATCCCTGGCCAATATCTGCGGCTGAAGCAAACAAGTCACAACTGTGGGACATCCCTTTGACCATGAGCTGAATTTTGATACAATTCCCGCACCATTTCTAACTTGAAATATTCACTACTCCAGAATATATCTCACTGGTTTATTGCATCTGCTACCTGAATCTTGAGCTATGAAGTACAGTCTTGATGAAGCCAGTAATCTGCTGCTGATGCTTCTGGCTTCAATCCTGCCGAAGCAAATCTGATTCGAACTCACACCATATCCCATCTATCTGTCATTCATGTGTATGTCGATGTATATTGATGTTATGTCTGGCAATGCCTTTACTTAAACATTCTCTCACACTTTACCTCATCTGTCCATGAAATTTCTCTCGTTCTCTCTCTGTCGATTAACAAAAAGCCTGCCAGTTGTTTGTATTTAAAATAATTTCCTCCATGTGCGTTCCTTCACAAACAATGAGTTTCGCATTCAACCATGCCAATCGCGCATGCGCACACTCTCTCTCAGTCTCTCATGAACACATGCACACATACACACACACATACACACAAAACACACACACACACACACACGCACACACACACAAACACACACACGAAGAGATCGCAAACCTTCCCATTGTAGGCAGCAATCTGTTGCGAGTATAGTTCGCATATAATCGTAACGTTTGCAATACTCTCACGCTGGGCAGATAGTGTAGTTTACTGAGCAACACACTAGCATGGTCTGCATAGCTCTCGATGCTGGGCTGTCATCTTGTCCCAGTTTATGTTGTTTGTGGTGTTCTGTGAAGCAGGTTCAGAACTTGATGTAACAAACTATTTTAGATGATCTGACAATGCCTTTGTTCAATGCTCTCATTCTTGTAATTTCACTCACGAAGATCTCACTCCTGCAGTTAGTCCCACTGCCTTGTCTTTTCCCCCATATTTCCACAACATATTTTCAGTTAATTAACTGTCTTTTTCTGTCTTTAATGTGAATCTTTCTGTCCCTCTGTATCTTTCCCTGGCCTTGGGTTTTGGCTCCCTAGTGTATCGAATGCTGGAATTGTGTAGCTCAGAAATAATGAAATGGGATATGTCAAGCTGTTTTTCCCTTCCCGGTATGTCCCATGTGATAATCCATGAACAGGCATGTTTCAGAAATCATGACATGCATCCTTGTAACTTGGTCTGTACCTGTGTTTGCCCCCTCTCAGGTGATCTAGCTATCAGTAACACGAGGAAGCCCCTTGAGTAAAGGACCAGGCATCCAAATTGTATGACAATGCTGTCACTTTTTTTAAAAAAAGGTTATTTTCTCCTTTTTTTAAGAAAGAGATCTTAAAGGCAAAACAGCCTACTGAAAACGGCTCAAGTAAACAACTTATGAGGCTTTTAGTGTTTTTAATAAATAGTCGTAACAATGGCCAGCTCGCACAGACAGGCTTTCCAGGTTTTTTTCTTGGAGATGTAACAGTTACCACGTGGTTGGTGTCCCAGAAGGGTTGGAAGTTTTAGTAAATTATCACTCGATGCTATTCTCTCTGAAACCTCACTTGATACTGTTTCCTCCTGGATTGGAGAACTGTATGCAAGAATGTATGTCTGAATGCTCCTTTTTGGCAAGGGGTGGGGGGAGGGGAGGTGTTCAGAGTAGATTGGATCACTTACAGTATGGAAACAGTTCCTTCTGCCTAACAAGCCCACACCGACCCGTCGAAGAGCAACCCATCCAGACCCATTCCCCAATATTTACCCCTTCACCTAACACTACGGGCAATTTAGCATGGCCAATTCACCTAACCTGTACATTTTTGGATTGTGGGAGGAAACCGGAGCACCCATGCGGACACGGGGAGAATGTGCAAATGCCACGCAGTCAGTCGCCTGAGGTGGGAATTGAACCCGGGTCTCTGGCGCTGTGAGGCAGCAGTGCGAACCACTGTGCCACCATGCCACACACGGTGCCGCCCTGTGTTTAGGTGATGTTAATAAATTGGAACAGTTCATTTGTAGAAGTTACTGTATCCGTGATTCAGTTAAGGTTTCCAATAGTTAAGTTATTCTAAATTGCTCTCCATTTTGTATGGATTTTCATTAGAGTATTTAAATATATTGTGTTTTGCTTAATGGAGAGTGGTTTGACTAGTAGCATCACATCTGGAACACCCAACTCACGTCTATCTTTAAAATAAGAAAAGGTTGGCATCCAAGCTACCTTCTTAAAATAGTTTGAGGCAGTCTGGTTGGCCTATAGTAAACTGGGGATTTTTTTGTCTGGCTCTAAATCGATAACACCAAACTGGGTTTAGAATTACAATCCATACAGTGCGCAAACAGGCTATTCGACCCAACAATTCTATACCGACTCTCCGAGGAGTAACCTATCTAGACTCATTCCTCTACCCTATTATGACACATTTACCCTGACTAAAGCACCTAACCCACACATGCCTGAAAACTGCGAACAATTTATCATGGTCAATACACCTGACATGCACATCTTTGGGTTGTGGGAGGAAACCAGAGTATCCAGAATAAACTCATGTAGACACTGGAGAGTATGCACCAGGAGGCTATTGGGTTCAAAGGACACGTATGATAGTTGTTAGTGTCTTTTGTTCCAGGTGTTGAATTCAGTTGGTTTAAGCAGTGTTTTGTGTGTAAAGATTCTTTCAATCACTAAGAGTTCTCTGGGTGTGGAAGAAGTGAAGTTGGGGGATTTACAAAAGGTAATGAAGGCATGGGTGTAGGAATTGACAGACAAGCTAGTGTTGGAGTTGTGTTTGTCTGTGGGAAAATGAGAGATAATTACAGCTATAGCTCGGCAATTACATTTGGTGGAACCGCCATTATACTCTTTGGAAATGGCTGCAATTCAATTTCAAATGAGGCACCTTGAACATGAGAAGGAATTGAAACAGTTTGAAATATGATTAAAAGTAGAAATAAAAGAAAGGGGAATGAAGAAGAAACACAGAAAAGGAGAGAAGAAAAGCAGAGAGTTTCAACTTAAACAGTTAGTAATTGGAGAGGAAAGTTGACATAGAAGGCGGAGATAAAGGTAGACGGTCGGCGGGATGAGGAGGATAATGAGGTTGAGCAACCCTATTGTAACCAATGGTCTGATGGGGTTCTGTTTAAATGCATCCAGACATTATCTAAATTTGATGAGAAGGACGGGGAAGCCTTTTGGATTTCATTTGAGAAAGTGGCTAAACAAATGCAGTGACCAGTGACCACGTGGATTTAGTTTATCCAAACAAAGCTGGTAGGTATTTGCATCCCTATCGGAGGAGGTATCTGGCCAGTATGTGGTGGTGAAGAAAGCCATCTGAAGTGCATATCAGCTTGGGCCAGAAGCCGACAGAGATCATTTCAGGAATGTAAAAAAGGGTCCCTGGTTAAACGCAACTTGAGTTTGAAAGGATCAAACAAAGTAATTTTGAAAGGTGGGTGAGGCTATTTAAAACAGAGCAACCCGATGACACTCTTAGAGAGATTCTTATTTTGGAGAAGTTCAACAATTCACTTCCTGCAGTCGTGAGAACTCGTGTGGAAGAGCAGAGAGAAACAATGGCAAGATTAGAAGCTGAAATGGCTGATGATGATGATTGAGTTCAGAAATCAAAGTTTGTTTTCTGTGAGAGACTGAGAAGAATGTGCGAGATCTTCTTAAAACATATACCTGTGCGAGTAAGGTTTGCTGGCATAGGCCTGGAGTAGCAGGTAAAGAGATTAGAACATTAAGAGGTACAGAAGTATGTTACTCTTTTATGCTGAGACATGAGGAGCTGTCATTCAGAGGGAGTATTGGAGAGATGAGGAGTGTTCCGTTATGTAACGTGTGGTTGGAGTGTCCAGTGCAAACATCAACAGATTTATTCTACAATGGGGAAGGAGGTCTTGAGCTTGGTGTTGGCTTTGCAACATTTCAGCATTTAAATTGCTAATAACATACATGAGACAAATCTTTATCACTGATCGTGACCGTTTAAAGATTTTGGAGAAGTTTAGGGAGAAAAATACCAGTTTGTTTCGATTGAGCTTATTATTGCTGCCATTCAGTTTGAAATTGTGCAGTTGACAGGGCGAGAAAACCTACGTTTTGACTCGTTGTGGAGACTTGGATGAAGAAAGACAAAGGCATTCTGTGGCAGGAGTAAAATGCCTGAAATGGCAACTAGTTGTGAACATTTGTATGCTCACAGTCAATGTAATCTATATGCATTTCAGTCTACTAATAGAGGAAGATTGGGAGGTCTAAAATGAGTCCACCTTTGTATATTGATGGATTATTTTATTATAGATGGAGTCGTGAGCATACTAGCATTGTAAAAAGGTTATTTCTCTTGGGGTTTTTAAAGAGAGATTTTAAATGCAGAGGTGCAGAACTGCTGTCTGAAAACAGTTTACGTAAATAACTGATATTTTAGGTTTCATTAAAACGGTGGTTACAATGGAAGGGCAGTGGCCAGCTCTCCCAGACCAGGTTTCCTCATTTTGTTATTAGCTGCAGCATTCAGAAGCTGCTGGGGATCCCAAAAGGTTTGGAAGGTTCAATACATGATCCCCAGCTGCTTTTCTCTCTGAGATCTTTGTTGATGTTGTTTCCTCCTGGATTGTAAAATTGCCGTAAGGATCTGTATTTGAATATATCTTTGTGCCAAGCGGTGTAAACCTATAAAGTACAGTATCTATTGTTTGTCTAAGTATTCCAACATATAAGCTATCACAAAATATTATTTTCTTTGATTGTATTTTAACTAAAACATTTTAATAGATTATATCTTACTTAATGTCGAGTGGTTTGACCACTCACAACATATCTAGAATGCACACTTCCCATTTATATTCAAAATAAGGAAAGGTTGCTCTAAACGGCCTTCTTAAAACATTTTGGGGGATCTGGTCTGGTCCACAGCATTTGTAGCCGAGGGGTTTGTGACTGACGCCTGTAATGGAATATTTAGTGGAGGGGCTGGGGTTGCTTTGCTGAGGATGTGCTGCGAGCTGCCTCAGACATTCAGGGAGACCTGAGGATTTGGTGAACCAACACTGGATGGAGCATGGGAACTGTAGTTAGAGTATCTGTGTGTGGAACATGAACACCAAATGGACCAGAGGCTGTAGAGAGGGGAAGCTCTGAAACCACGCAGTGAGTGTGTGAGAGGAAAGAGATCTGCTGAATCCACATCCGATTTTCCAGGAACAGCTTCCCAAGCTTCACTTAACCCAGGAGCAGAGTGTGAGGGGACACTGACTGAACAAGGAGCTGGTCACGTCCTTCAACACGAGCTGCAGCTTTACACCAGGGGGAGGACGGTGCTGCCAGGAGCTGTTAGGGTCACTGTTTCATTCAGTTTCGTTGTTCCAGAACTTTCCAGGCAGGACTAGGTGACATATCCATCATTTCCCAGTATCTCAACATCAATATCACCATTCGGTGATGGAGTATATATATGGTGGATGAGATAAATAGATTGTTTCTCCCTCAGCAGGGAGCTGCCGGGTGTATCCAGTATAGTGGGATTCCCGATAGTGAATATTGCATCTGCACACTACCCATGTCAATGGAGAGAGGTAGAGGAACTGAAGGAGATCTCTCTCTATTAACGTTACCGTGTGCCCATGCACAGTACACCATGTTGATAAATACCCACTGTCCTGGCAGCAGTCACGGCCTCTTCATTCAGAAGCAGTCAGCCATTCCCATCGTCATTGGGTCTCTACGAAGAAAGAACTTGATATATCTTGGATAAAGGCATCCCCTTGATGCACGTTTCAAAACACCATCCCCACCACCAATCAACCATATCAAAGTATTCCATGTGTACAGAGAGCAATGGGTTCACTTGGAGTGTCTGGGAGCTGATGATCAGGGATGGAGCAAAACCTCCCATGTCTAAACGAATCGGAGTGAACCCCCAGTACACAGTCATTAAGTCCTGTAAGCCCTCTCCATTTCAGTAACATACTGCCTTCCATTATTCCTGTAAATGGAATGACAGATTGTATCATGTTAACTTCCACCTGCCAAACTATTATCTATTGTCTTTACCTCTCTGCATCTATTTGGAGACTCTCCACCCTCTCTTCATAATTCAATCTCTTGCTTATCCCAGCGACATAAGAATTCTTTGAAGAGGTGACAAGTAGGTAAGACCAGGGAAACCCAGTGGATGTGGTCTATCTAGACAATCCAAAAGGCCTTTGATAAGGTGCCACACGGGAGGCTGCTAAGTAAGGTGAGGGCCCATGGTGTTCGGGGTGAGCTACTGGCATGGATTGAGGATTGGCTTTCTGACAGAAGGCAGAGAGTTGGGAAAAAATGTTCTTTTTCGGAATGGCAGCCAGTGAGAAGCGGTGTCCCGCAGGGTTCGGTGTTGGGGCCACAGCTGTTCACGTTATATATTAATGATCTGGATGAAATTCTAGCGACGTTTACCAATGATACGAAGTTAGGTGGACAGGCAGGTAGTACTGAGGAAGTGGGGAGGCTGTAGCACGATCTAGGCAGTTTGGGAGAGTTGTCCAAGAAATGGCTGATGGAATCCATTGTGAGCAAATGCGAGGTCTAGCACTTCGGAAAAAAGAATACAAGTATGGACTACTTTCTAAACGGTGATAAAATTTATAAAGACAAAGTACAAAGGGATCTTGGAGTGCTAGTCAAGGATTCACTATAGGTAAACATGCAGGTTGAGTCCGTGATTAAGAAAGCAAATGCAATGTTGTTATTTATCTCAAGAGGGTTGGAATATAAAAGCAGTGATGTGCTATTGAGACTTTATAAAGCTCTGGTTAGGCCCCATTTGGAGTACTGTGTCCAGTTGTGGGCCCCACACCTCAGGAAGGACATACTGGCACTGGAGTGTGTCCAGTGGAGATTCACAGGGATGATCCTTGGAATGGTAGGTCTAACATACGAGGAACGGCTGAGGATCCCGGAATTGTATTCATTGGAGTTTCGAAGGTTAAGTGGAAATCTAATAGAAACTTACAAAAAAAATATGGCTTGGAAAGGTTGGCCGCTTGGAAGTTGTTTCCGTTAGGTGAGGAGACTAGGACCCGTGGGCACAGCCTTAGAATTAGAGAGGGTCAATTCAGAACAGAAATACGGAGACATTTCTTCAGCCAGAGAGTGGTGTGCCTATGGAATTCATTGCCGCTGAGTGCAGTGGAGGCCGGGACGCTAAATGTCTTCAAGGCAGAGATTGATAAATTCTTGATGTCCCAAGGAATTAAGGGCTACAGGGAGAACGCTGGTAAGTTGAGTTGAAATGCCCATCAGCCATGATTAAAAGGCGGAGTGGATTCGATGGGCCGAATGGCCTTACTTCCACTCCTATGTCTTATGGTCTTATGGACATCACCAAACTCAGCATCTGTATATCTGTTCCATCCTCCTGATCATTAATATAGACTGTAAATAGTTGAGAACCCAAAGCTGGTCACTGTGTGACCCTACTGGTTATGTTCTCTCTAACTGATTTATCCTGAGTGCCTGCTTCCTGTATGATACCCAGTCCTCCCCCATTCCTGGGCAACACAGTCGAAGAGTTGAATAAGAACAAGGAGCATCTGTGAGGAATCCAACCCCTCGATGAGGCTGATGTCAACGAAGCCTCTGTTCCACTTTACTTCCATCTCTCCATCCTAAAACTCTAGTCTCTTGTTGTAGATTGTGCCACATGAAAAAAATCCACTCCACATCTACACTTACTTTTAGCATTTTACAGACCTCAATGAGATCAACTTTCATTCTGATAAACTCGAGAGCATAGGCCTAAACTGCTCAATTACTCTTCATAAGACAAACACTTAAAATATGGAATCAATTAAACGAAGCTATTCTGATTTGCCTCCAATGGAAATATCTCATTCTGCAGGGCACCCAAACTGGACTCCAGTTACATCCTCGCACAGCTACACCAACATGCCACACCTTTCTACTCTATAATTTTATAAATAACACTTAAAATATGCTTGCATTTCTCATTACTTGCAGTACCCACATGCAGATTTTCTGTGGTATGCAAGCAGACACCCAGATCCCTCTGCACCTAAGCACTTTGAACTTTCTCTCCATTTAGATAATAATTTGTCTTTCTATTATACTGGCCAACTTGAATAGCCCCATATTTATACACTTTAATTTTCCTTGCCAAATGTTGGCACATTCACCCAACCTATCCATATGTTTTAAAATCTCTTGCATCATCATTCCGAAGTAATTTCCCACCAATGTGGCATTGTATTTTCTATCCCGTCAACTGCGTACAGTAATAGCATCGATTGCAAATGGTTGAGGCATGAGTACTGAAATCTATGGCACTACACAAACTGCATTTGACAAAAGAAAATGACACATTTATTCCATCTGACTACGTTTTGTTGGTTAACCAATCCTCCATCCAAACTAATAAATTACTCCTAAAATCATGTTGTCTCATCTTATCATTTACTCGTTGGAGATGCGACATATCCGATGCCTTCAGGAAGACCAGATATGTTCCATCTCCAGGATTCCCACTATTCACCTTGTTTGTGACATCTTCAAATAACTCAAGCAAACAATTCAAACACGGTTTAGCCTTCGTAAAACTATGTTGACTCTGACAAATTGTGGTTTGAGTTTACCAATGTCCTAAACAATGGACTCTAACAATTTCCCTAAAGTACAATAGTTTATTGTTACACCTTAGTCTCTAACATATAACATTATTACACGGCCTCCCCTTTCGAAAACCTTCACGTTTTCTTTGAATTCCTGTTTAATGGGCACAAGACTTGAAGAGGTCTGCTCCAATTGCTGTGTAAGAGCCATGTGTGGCTGAATGGACTCATCATCCTGCTGGTGTACAAAATCGATGGGCTGACATATTTCTGGTGTTCCCATGTTGCCATCTCCAAGGCCAGAAGGACCTCCTCAAGTTGATGCTTTAGAGGATTGGGAGATTATGGAATCTTCCTGTTGCTGTGTAACATTTTGAGGGGCTGATGGATCTTCTCATACTTCTCCATAACAAGTGGATATACTGAACCGTCACCTCATGTATCCCGGAAATGGGACCGAGGGATTGATTCGTCTTCTCTTGTTCCCACACAACAGACACGTGTCTAAATTATCTCTTCTTTTCTCTGAAAGATGTCTCAGATAGTTTTTGTCCTTATCCAATTCCCTTGCAATAGGCTCGGTGGTTCTGAATGGCCTCCTGTTATCTCAGTGTAACAATCTCCAGTCACTGTGTGACCTCTTCCAGTTCCTATGTTACAGGCTTGAGGAGGTCGAATGGACTGATCCTGTTGCTGTTTAACAGGATACTGGTGCAGCATGGCCTACTGTTACAGGCTCGAGTAGCTGATTGGCCTCCTTCTGTAAATGTATGTCAGGCTCCAGGAGATGAATAGCCTCGTCCTGTTTTGGTGTAACAGGGTCGAAAGGCCTGAATATCTTCCTATTGTTCCTGTGTAACAGGCTGGAGAACGAAATAGATTCCTCCAATATCTGTGTAATTCACTTCACTTGTTAACTCCTTCTGTCATCTATGTTCAAATAAGTTAATGATTAATTTTTGTAAACTCCAATGGCTACTGGGTCAACCTGATCATCCTTTCGTTATAAGCTAGCACCTCCATTGCAGGAATCAGTTGAGGGAACCATCTCGGAGCTGCTTCCAATATAACAACATCCTATCTTCATAGAAGAGGCTAAATCTGTACAGACTACTCCAGATGTGATCTCCCTATACAGCAGCAGCAATAATTTACCAGGCTGCTGTAAAGTTCCCACCCAAATTAGAGCAGTCCCAGCTCTCTGGAGGAATACAGAGCATTGTTGGAAGATCATTGTCCTTCTCTACACCATCAGCATAACGGGAGAAATTAAAGTTTGAGAAGATCATAAATGATGTGGCGAGATGATCTCTCCCATTAATCTCCCCAGAGCCTACGTCGCTCAGATTCCGCAGAATCTAGTAAAGTGGAGTGCAAAAACAGCAAGGAGGAGGAAACATTGATGTGAGTTACATATCAAAGTGACAGCTGCAATACAAATGCTGGACATGTTATAAAACAGGAAATAATATATACACATTTGTGGCTATTGCAGTAATAATGTACTGTTTACATTATATCTAAACTGTGTTAACCCAGTAGAATGCTAATGCTGGGAAAAATGGATTTTATGACCACGTGTGAGATGGTTTACATGAACATTGTGTCGAGCACTGAGCTCGAGATCAGGTTATTTAGGAATTGGTGTTGAGTGATCAGAAGAGCTAATTGAAAATTTTGCTGTAAAGGACATTTTGGGAACAGTGACCAAAATGTATTCGTTTTCTTTTGTGCTGTTTGGGTACATGACAGTTTTTTGTTTTATTTGAAGTAACCGTCATAAATCTGAGTCATGCAAGCCATGAAGGTATGAGCAGAAAGTGGGGACTGCAGATTCTGGAGATCATAGTCGAAGAGTGTGGTGCTGGAAAAGGACAGTCAGGCAGCATGCTAAGAGCAGATAAATCTATGTTTCGGGCATAAGCCCTTCATCAGGAATGATGCTTATGGGCCAAGAGGGTTAAGAGACAAATGAGAAGGGGGTGCGATGGGGTGGGGGTGGGGAGGGGGTAGCTGGGATTTCGATAGGCAGATGAAAGTCGGGCTGAAAGTGATAGGTGACGAAGGGAGACAAACGCCTCATCTACTGCATCCATTAAACCCAATGTGGTCTTCTCTATATTGGCGAGGCAGGAGGTCAACTTGTGGATCATTTCAGGGAACATCTCTGGGACAGTCACATCGAACAACTCCATCGCCTTGTGGCTGAGCACTTTAATTCCCCTTCCCACTCTGCCAAGGACATGAGGTCCCTAGGCCTGATCCATCACCAAAACCAAGCCACCAGAAGCCTGGAGGAACAAAGCCTCCTCTTCTGCCATGGGACCCTCCAACCACAGGGGACCATAGTGGAATTCCCCAATACCCCTAATCCCACCTTATCCTACTCCAACCTTCCAAGTCAGCAGCGCCCTTTTGAACGTTCCTACATGTCCACCTTCCTTGTTATCAATCTGGTCCACCCTCCTCTCCGACTATCACTTTCAACCACACCTTCACCTTCCTGTTAGATGAAAGGAGGCAGCTTAGAAAAATGCCAGGTGTTGCAGTAAGCCAGTGGATTCAAAGAAATGTAGGACCCAGCAAAGGATGACCAAGAAACTGAGAAGAAAATCAAGAAGAGAAAAAGCGTGCAAATGAAAGAAAAACATAGAGACGGCTAAAAAGCGTCTATCATTTTTCTTAAAATAAAAACAACGTCAAATGTGGAACAGTTGGTGTGCGTTCAGGATAGTTTATTGCAGAGAACAGAAAAATCGCAGGGAAAAGAAACAGTTTCTTTGTGTCTATCTTCATGGAAGAACGTCCAGAAATTCTTCCAGAAATACCAAGTGACCATGGGACTTGTGTAAGTAAAGCCTAAGATCATTCTTATCAATGTTGAGGTCATCTTTGAAAAGAAAGTTGGATTGAGTATTTATAAATCTGACAGACTCGATGTACTTCATACAAGAATTTCAGAGGAAGCAGCAATAGACATGTTGATTGCATCATGGATTTTCACTTTATTTTCTGAAACATTCCGGAAAGTCATTTAGCCAATCTGGATAAGGCAAAGGTTATAAATATTATCCAACAGTTTAAGAAAGGATGAAGGTGAAGAGTGGTGAACTACAGACCAGCTATCTTGTCATCCGCAGTCGGGTGTCTGTTGGACTTGATTACAAAGAACATGCTACTAGATATTTAGACGTTAATAACATAACTGTGGAGTGTGAGAATGTACCAATGAAAGGAAAACCAGAAGTGGCAAACATTTTTTGGAATGGTTTGAAGATGATTCTTGGAGACATGGGCAATGAAGAACTAATGAATAGCGTATCATTGGATATTCATGAGCTTTTTTTTAAAGAACTCACACAGTAAGCTCATAATAAAATTTAAAGCGAAAGGGAAGAACATATGCAAATGGGAAAGTAAAAATTAGGAATACATTCATGTGAATGTAATTGGAATATAGAGGATGTCGTGCACAAGTTGCATCAAGTGTTGGTAAGACTAAACAAAGTATTGTGTATCGTTCGGAATCCCAATCTAAGAAAGAATATATTGACTACAGAGGAACTGCAAAAGGTATTCTACAAATTAATCCCTAAGTTGGCAAACTTGTCTGACGGGGAAACTCAGCCTGTAACCTCGATTTTCAAAAAATGAGAGGTGATTGTCGTGAATCTTAGAAACATTGAAAGGACTGAATAACAGATGGACATGGAGAAGTACAAGTAGGCGAGATCTGGGAGAATCCCACGATATTCTACACGGACAAGTAGAAGAGAATAATCCGCAAACAGTTAGTGTCCATTAGAAACCAAAGGGACAATCTGTGTGTCTAGCTGGAGAACATTGATGGATTGTTACATGAGACCTTCACATCTATTTTACTTGGGAGAAGGAGGAGGCAGGTACAGAATTCAAAAACGTGGACTGGAAAACTCTTGAAGAGATTGATGCAAATTACGAGCAGGAATTTGTGGTTTTGTTCTGTATAAATTTGGACCAATCTCCATGTCTGAATGAGTTGTATCACAGTCGGCTGTTGGGGTCAAGGGAGGAAAGGCCCTGACTGAATATTTTAATTAGAATTTGGCCATAGGGGAGGTGCCAGAGAACTGGAGAACTGCTAATACGATTCCATTTCACAGTAAGGATGGGAGAGATAGACCAGGGAACTATAGACGAACGAGTATTAGATCGCTGTTAAGGAAACTACTTGAGAAAATAGCGAAGGAGAAAATTGAACTCCAGTCAGAGTCGCAAGGCTTGATCAGGGATAATCATCATGACTTTATCAGAAGGAAGTCACATCTAATGGATTTGATTGAATTAGTTTGAGGAGGGCGATTGTTTAGTTTTGTAGGAAGGCATTTGACAAATTTACAGCTGGGAAACTGAAAAATAAAGTAAAATCTCACAATATGAAGGATAACTTGACAAGTTATCTGATAAATATGAGGTGATGCACTTTGGGAGAAGGAACCAGACAGGGGAGGTCTCAATGAATGGCAGCACACTGGGAACCACAGAGTGTGCTTCTCCACACATCCCTGAATGTGACTGAGCAGGTTAATGGACTAGTTAAGAATTGGACCTTGGGTGTAGTGTTTCCTAATCAGGGCGTAGATTATAAGAGCAATACAGGGCTTTGGTTCAGCCAAAATGGAATGCTGTATGTAGTTCTGGGAGCCACATTCCAGGAAGGATGTGATTGGACTAGAGAGGGTGCAGACGTGATTCACCAGGATGTTCCCTGGGGTAGAACATTTCAGCTATGGAGAGAGGCTGGATAAGCTCGGGTTGTTTACTTTGGAGCAGAGAAATCTGAGGAGTCAGTGATTCAGAAGGATAAGATTATGATCGACACGGACAGGGTGGATGGACAGCAACTGTTCCTTTTAGTCAGAGGGTCAAGAACAAAGGAGCCCACTTTTAAAGTGAAGTTTGAGGTTCAGAGAGGATTTAAACATTTTTTCACCTCGAGGATGTGGGGTTCTGGGATTACTTCCTGAGAGGGGAATTATCATGGGTAACCTCACAATCGTTAAAAAGTACTTGGACGAGCACTTGGAAGCGTCATAACATTCCAGGCTATGGGCCTGGTGTTGGAAAGTGGGGCTAGTAAAGATCGTGCTGTACGTCTGTTGGCACAGAGTCTATGCTCCCGTGAGTGTATGGTGTGGAAGGTCAATTATTGAGCAGTTTAAGGCAGGAATTGATAGCTTTCTGAAGAGTTATATTCACAAGGGTTATAAGAGTGAACTGTAATAACTTGTTAAATTATGTCAATGTGAGAAATATGAGAAAACAAGTGCAGTTTCCTGACAGTTTGAAACCAGAGAACAGGAATAGGAAACAGGGAAATGGCAGAACTATGAAACCACTACTTCAGTTCTGTCTTCACAGAACTTTCAAACAATAGTAGGAAAACCAAGTCTGGTGTGGGAAAATGATAGAGTACATGGAACATAGAACATAATAAGTAAATGGTTTTGGAGAAATTATTGTGGCTGAAAGTAATGGTCATAGGCAACACTAACATAGATTTATGAAATGGGAAATATGTTTGAGAAACAGGCTGGAAGAAAAATGAAAGAGAAACAATGGATGTAAAACATGTTGATTTTTCGAAAAAATTTGGTAAAGCTCTACGCCCAATTTGCAAAATCAAATCTGAGTGGATTGGGGCTAATGTATGGCCATGTTTCTAGAATGGGACAGCTGGCAGGAAACAGTGAATAGAAATAAATAGACTCGTCAAGCAACGGCCTGACATTGACTGTAAGGTATGATTCTGTGAGTATGACTATGTTCCAGACTCCCCATTACCTACCCCAGATATCTCCTGTCTCATCAGCAGGACGGACACAGCAGAAGTGGTGGCACAGTGAGATACAGTTGGAAGGGAATTGCACTTGGAGTCCTCAACAGTGACTCCATATCCAATGAAGTCTCATGGCATTAGTTTGCACATGGGAAAGGAAACCTCCTGCTGCTTACCATGTACCAGACTCTCTCAACTGATGTATCAGTACTCCGACATGCTGACCAACACTTGGAGGAAGCACTGAGGGTAGCACGGACGCAAGATGTACTCTGGGTATTGGATTTCAATGTCCACCACGAAGAGTATCTCAGCTACAGCATTACTGATCGAGCTGGCCCGGTCCTAAAGGATATATCTGCGAGACTGATTCTGTGGCAGATGGTGAAGGAACAAACAAGAGGAAAATACATACATGACCACAGCCTTACTAATCTGCCAGTTGCAGAAGTATCTGCCTATGACAGTATCGGTAAGAGCGGCCACCGCATAGTCATTGTGGAGGCAAAGTCACACCTGCACATTGAGAATAACCTCCACCATTTTGGGAGGTACTATCACGGTGCTAAATGTGCCAGACTTCGAACAGATCTAGCAGCTCAAATCTGGATGTCCATAAGGTGTTGCGGGTCATCAATAGCAGCGAAATTGTACTCCCACATAACCTCATGGCCTGGCATATCCCTCTTGCAACAATTGCCATCAATCCAGAAGATCAACATTGGTTCAGTGGAATGTGCAGGAGGGCAGGAGCAGCACCAGACATACCTGACAATGAGGTGTCAGACTGGTGAAGCCAGACGGCATAAGCAGGAAGTGATAGACTGAGATAAGTGATCCCACAAGCAAAGGATCAGATCTAAGCTCTGCAGTCCTTCCACATCTAGTCGAGAAACGTTGGGGACAATTCAACAATTCACTGGAGGAAGAGATTCCACAAATAACCCCTTCTTCCATGATGGAAGAGCCCAGCACTTCAGTGCTTAACACAAGGCTGATGCATTCGCAACAATCTTCAGTGAGAAATGCTGAGTGGATGATCCATTTCAGGCTCCTCCAGTGGTCGTTAGTAATTCAGTTACCAGTCATCAACCAATTCGATTCAGTCCACGTGATATCCAGAAGCGGGTGGAGACATTGGATACTCCATAGGGTCCATAATCTGACAACATTCTGGCAATAATATTGAAAGACTTGTGCTCCATAACTTGTCACTGCCCTAGCCAAACTGTTTCAATACAGTGACAAAAATAGCTTTTCCTGATTATGTGGAAAATTACCCCAAGTATCTCCTGTATCTAAAAAGCGGCACAAATCCAATCTGGCCAATTACCACTCCATCAGTCTGTTCTCAATCATCAGTGAAGTGGTGGAAGGTCTCAGTGCTTTTAAGCAGCACCTGCTCTGCAATGCCCTGGTCAATGACGCCCAGTTTGGGCTCCACCAAGGACACTCAGCTCCTGACCTTATTACATTGGTTTAAACATGGACAACAGAGCTGAATTCCAGAGATGGGGTGAGAGTGACAGCCCTTTAAAACAAGGCTGCGTTCGACCCTGTACGGTATCAAGTGGCCTTAGCAACACTGGAATCAATGGGCATCAGGGGCAAACTCCCTGCTGGTTAGAATCATACCTGACACGTATGAAGATGGCCATGGTTGCTAAAGGTCAGTCAACTCAGCTCCAAGTCTGTAGGAGTCCCTCGAGCAGTGGTCGAACACTTCTTCAGGATTACTTCATCAATGACCTTCCCTCCATTTTAAGGTCAGAAGTGGGGGTGTTCGCCAATGATTGTACAATGTTCTACAACATTTGTGGCTCCTCAGATACTGAAGCAGTCCATGTTCAAACACGACAAGATATGGAGAGTATCCAGGCTGGCAAGTGGCAAGTAATGTTCAGCCCACACGAATGCCAGACCATGACCATCACCAATAAAATACAATCTTACCTGCCCCTTGGCATTCAATGGTGTTACTATTACTGAATCCCCCAGTATCAAACTGTTTGGTAATCATTGCTCAGAAACTCACTGGTCTCGCCACATGAACACAATAACTACAAGAGCAGGTCCAAAGCTAGGAATGCTGCGGCGAGTGCCTCACATCCTGACTTCCAAAAGTCTGTCCATCATCTACAATGCATAAGTCAGAAGTGTGATAGAAGTCTCTCAATTTGCCTGGATGAGTGCAGCCCCAATAACACTCAAGAAGCTTTATATAATCCAGGACAAAGCAACCACTTTGACTGTCCCTTCACCCACAATGCTCCACCATCAACGCTCAGCAGCAGCAGTGTTTTACTATCTACAATGAAATGATTCACCAAAGATCCTAAGAAACCATCTTGCCAACTCACGACCACGTCTATCTAGAAGGACAAGGACTACAGATGTGTGGGAATAACATTATCTTCAGGTTCCCTCCAAGCCATTCACCATCCTGACTTGGAAATATATCACCACTCCTTCACAGTCGCTGGGTCAGAATCCTGGGATTCTCTCCCTAATCACATTGGAGGTCAATCGCAGCAGGTGGACAGCAGTGTTCAACAAGGCAGCTCACCACCACCTTCTCAAGGGCAACTAGGGACAGGCAATAAATGCTGGCCCAGCCCTTGACTCCTAGATTCACGAAATAAATAAATAGAAATGAACAGAGGAAGGTTGCTGAGGTGCCGTAGGGATCGGTGCTCGGGGCCCAGCTGTTCACAATGCCCTTTCAACATTTGATTGCGGGAATCCGATACACTATGTCCCAACCTGCTGACATCACTAACGGATGTGGGATTGTGAGTGGGTGAGGATGAGGTAAAAAAGCACCGAGAAGACTAAGACAAGTGGAGTGAATGGGTAAATACGTGACAGATGGAGAACAATGTGGATAAAAGTGACGGTGTGCCCTTTGGTGGAAACGATAAATTGGCAGCCTACCATGTGAAAAGGATTGGTTGAAACATGTTGATCTACAAAGGGCCATATGCTCCTTTTTGTTGTTTCCTTCTGCATCAACCTCTGAGGTCCCTGCAGCGCAGTGAGTTCTGTAACCAGAAGTCAACGCTGGGCATAGCATTGGCACGCTGACCAGTGTACACAGACTCACCAAGTGGGGAGCTGTAAGGCTGAAAAAGATCTGCATCTCCTTGTACACCAGTCACTGAAAGCAATTTTGCAGAAACAGGAAGCAGTGAGGAAGATAAATGGTGTGTTGACCTTCATTTCAGTGGGATGTGAGGCCAGCAGTAAGGGTGTCGTACTCCAGCTGTAAAGCTCCATGGTGAGACATCATCTCCAACATTGTCTAGCATTATGTGCAGTTTTGGTCTCCTCACCTAATAAAGGACAAACCTGACATTGATGGAGAGTAGTGAAGGATGACCAGACTAATATCTGGGATGACGGACTTGTTGTGGGAGCAGAGATTGGAGTGACTGGGCTAGTATTCCATGGGGTTTAGGAGAATGAGTGGAGATCTCAGTGAAATATACAAAGCACTGACAGGGTGAGACAGATTGGAAGCAGCGATAATAATTCCTCTGGCTGGGACGTCTAAAACAAGGGGACATCGTATTAGGTACAGGCAGGTCACTCTGCATTGAGATGAGAATAAATGTCTGCACTCACAGGCTGGTGAACATGGGGAATTCGCTCGCACCTGGAAACCAAGACACTGATTTTAAGTAAGGATTTAGAGACAGCAAAGGGATGGTGGGAGAGCAGGAGGACGGTGTGGAAATGAAGGGCCAACCATCATTACATTGAATTGGGTAGCAAATTCGATGGACCAAACGTACTACTGCACTTCCTATTTTATAACTTCCCAAGGTTACTAACATTAACGGATATGTACATCATGTGGGGTAAATGCATTGAGGAGATTTGTTTTCCACGAACGAGAATGGGGGAGGCTCAATGTGTTGTATGACCTACTCATCTCTCGCTGTTTCTGTGAAGTCTTTGGGAAAGCTCAGTAAATGTCACAAGCTCTCAGATGTTAGTAAGGAGGTTTCTGCAGGGTCGACAGGACTGTGTTCCCATTCCCTTTTCCGACACTGATGCTGGGGCCGGGTGTTCTGTCCAGTTTCATCCTTTCAGACCTCGGAGTAGTTTGATACAAATGTGTGCCCTTGCTTGGCAGTTTCAGAGACCATTGAAATGCTTATCACATGTCAGGGTCTTTGGAGTCGCTTTTAGGCCAGCCCAGGAAATCATGGGAGATTCACTGCGTAAAAGTACATTGGAGAAGGAAATTCTGTTTACAATTGATATTGGCTTCAAGGTCACTGTTACTGACACCAGATTTTCGATCTCGATATTTTATTAACTGTTTTTAACTTCCACTAGCTGCCAGAATACTATTTTTGTCTGGATTAGTAATCCAGTGACATTTCTACAACAGCACCACCGCCACATTGGGACTTTTCTGAAACCACACTGAGCAGATTATTTCTGTGCTGCTTGACAGCTCTGTCAAAAAGAACTCCCATCAACTTGACTGTCGTGATTGGACTGAGGGGGTGGTCATTGGTTAGATTGTAATTATTCCCCTCTTAGGGAACTGGACATAATTGAGTCATTTGCCACATTACCAGGGAGATGTCAGAGTTGGAGCTGGAATTAAGCAGCTTCCCCAGGGACATGGCTTGTTGTGTAGCACAAGGCTTCAGTCCTATTGCAGGAATGGTGTCAGGGCCCATTGCCTTTGTCGTATCTAATGTGTTCCGCTGTTTCTTCATCTCACATGCAGCAAATCGAATTAGTTGAAGACTGGCATCTGTGATTTTGTGGACATCATGATGATGGTGAGGTGTATCATCGACTCAAACTGCTGGCAGAGTATGGTGCAGATAAAACATCCTTCTATTTTACATTGATGTGCAGGTCTGTTCCATTATTTAGGGTAGGGACGTTTGTGGAGCCCTCTCTTCCAGTTATTTGTACAATTGTCCATCACCATTTATAACTGAATGTGGCAGGACAGCAGGGCTTGGTTCAGATCTGTTCGTCAAGTCTGGTAGCTTTAATGAGTTACCATCAGGTTAAGGTTCATGTGGTTCTGACTCTGACATGTTCACCCACGTCGTCACTGAACCATAGATGGTGTTGATTGTAATAGCAGACTGAGGTGTTATCCTGGCAAAAAGTTACAGGTTGTGGTTGAATGCAGGTCTGCTTCTCCTGCTGCTGTGGTCTACAGCACGAAATAAATACGCAGTTTCGAGCTGCAACATCTGCAATTCTGCTGTCTGTTGCCCAATTCTCACTGAGACCCATTCACCCATCAGCCCTGCACTCAGTGACCTAACCTGGTTTCTGATGTAGAAATACTTCAATTTTCAAACTCTCGTTCTGCTGAAGGTCTGTCTCCACGGATCTTGCTTCCAACCTGACACATTCTGCAAAAGCATTTAACTGATCTTAATTCAAATGTTTAATTCACCTGAATCTTTTTCCTTGGGTAATGCCATCTTCTGCGTTTAAAGTGAATGTGTTTCCTCTGTTTCTCTCCCTGACCGTGATTAAGAGCTCTGTAGTGTCACTGATGCCATCCCTATGTAATTTCAGAGCCAATGAATTCTCTGGATTCCCAATCATCTTCACCACATTGTATGTTTTCTCTTTTGTTTTGATGCCGTATCACTCTTGGTTGCCTTGTCCTCCCATGAGTATGTTCCATCTTCTTGGGTTTGAATTTCTGTTATTATCTTCCGAATTATCCCCGGAAACTCCTCCCATTGCTGCTTCGTGGTCTTTCCTGCTCAGCTACCCTTCTAATTTACCCTGGTCAGCTCCTCCAGCATGTCTTTGTAGTTATATTGCTCAATTATAATCACATTACATGGAGAAGAGAGCAATAGATATAAACCTAAAGAAGGAGTTTTGAGAGATGGGCCACGAAGAATAATTGGTGGATTTCATAACTAGATACAAAGGGAGAACAAGAGAGAGAGAATACAGATATGGGCGGCACGGTGGCACAGTGGTTAGCACTGCTGCCTCACAGCGCCAGAGACCTGGGTTCAATTCCTGCCTCAGGCGACTGACTGTGTGGAGTTTGCATGTTCTCCCCGTGTCTGCGTGGGTTTCCTCCGGGTGCTCCGGTTTCCTCCCACAGTCCAAAAATGTGCAGGTCAGGTGAATTGGCCATGCTAAATTGCCCGTAGTGTTAGGTAAGGGGTAAATGTAGGGGTATGGGTGGGTTGCGCTTCGGCGGGTCGGTTTGGACTTGTTGGGCCGAAGGGCCTGTTTCCACACTGTAAGTAATCTAATGTGGAAAATGAGAAAACTACATTATCGAAAGAAATAGATGTATATCTCTCAATGTTTTGGCAATTCCCTGTGTGCTGTGGTCCTTTTTACAGTGCATTTACAACAGTGTAATATTTTCAAATGCTGAGTCTGATGCCTGAATTTTTCTCTCCAATAATATGTCAAACAATAGCTTTGGAAAGACCCAGCAGGCCAATATATTGAATTCCTGGTAGGAAGGGGATTAACTGAAATAAGTTGGGATACAATAAGCAAGATTTATAACACACATCCTGATAAGAATGAGAGACAAGAGTAAGGAATTCCATAAAAGGTGGAACGTTGAGAGAAGGGGAACATATAATTTCAGATGAGGATCAAATAATGCTTTAATTCATTATAAATGTTATACATCATGGGCACCATTTTTCGTTAACTGTGTCTCCGTTGTTCATTGAGAATGTGTTGTACACATAGGAACAATCTTCCTTATCTGAACACACACTGATTAAACAGTGCATGTAAAATCATTTTCCCTCCATTTCAAACTGTCCTGTTATCGTGCTACCAGGATACATGAACACCAACTGGCCACCAAAAGACATGACCCACTATCACTAGTTTCCATACATACAGACAAAGAAGGTCACCATTTTGACTGGGACTACACACAAATCGTAGGAAAGGCGAAACAAAGACACGTACCAACGTTTATAGAGGCATGGCATTCTAACCAGAAATACATTAATAAACACATCAAGTTCAAACCTATCTCCTTTCCCGTGAAAAAAAAAACTGGAAATGACATCACCCAACTTAAGAGAGCAAAAACCTATAAATTGAGAGGCGGGACATACCACCAGTGTGACACCGGAGACTCGAACTGATTCGGCTACCTAGTTATGGTAACGAAGCAGCTGAAAACAAACCTACAAGCTCAGCGAGCTAACTTCCGTACTTATAAATTGTTATTTTTCGTTTAATAGTTGAATTTGGGACGTCTCTGTTACTCATGTTTTAATAGATTATGAAGCGAGGTGAAGTGTGGTTTTAATTAACAGAGCGGTTCGACATCGACATCATAATGGTTTGAGGGCTTGTTGTATGGGATTTGGACACATTTGAATAGATTTGGGGTACAAAAGGTCCCATCAGATTCCATCACTTAGCAGTTAGTCACCTAGATCTTCAAATAAAACAGGTGAGAAAATTCATTTAATTTTGTTTCCTTGTGGTTGGTTAAAATAAAAGAAATGGCTTTTAAAATTACTAAAGCAGTTATCAGGCTGAAGATGATTCCCAAGTTTGCCAAGAAAGTTTAGAAAGGTAGAGGAAGGGCATACTTTTAAAATTAAAAAATAGATTAGAATTAGGTTTAGCCAGGGACAAAAAGAAATCAGAAATTATAATGGAATTGGTCAAGCACTTTGGTGTATGAGAGAAATACGCAAATGCAATCGAGTGAGAAAAACCTTAAATTGCAAACGTGGCAACTGGACTTAGAAGTTAAAGAAAGAGACAGGAAGAGAGAGAGAGAAAAAAGGGCAAGAGAAAGAGAAAGAGAGGAAAAAGAAAGAGAGAGAACTTGAAATTCAGAAGTTTGAAATTAGATAAGAAAATTAAATTAACAGGATGAAGATAAAGTGAGTATATAGGGATGTATACAACAATGTTAATATATTTCCATATTTTGGTGAGAAATATGTCAAAACCGTTTTTTATTTCATTCGATAAAATTGACTCGGCAGTTGGTATGTCCAGGGAACTTGTGGGTAATGTTAGTTCAGATTAAGCTGGTGGGCACAGGTGGTGAGGCATATGCAGCGCTGTCAGATGAGGGATCAAGAGCTTATGCAGATGTCAAACACGCTGTTTTGAGTGCTCATGAATGATACTAGAAGCATATAGACGGAAGTTTAGAAATATAGAGATGGAACCAGGTCAGTTTGATAGAATTAAACAAAGTCATTTTGACAGATTGATGGAGGCATTAAATATGGGTAAGAACTGTGATGCATGAAGGGAGATTACTCTGCTAGAGGTGTTTACAAAATCACTTCCAGAGATGGTAAGGATTCATGTGAAAGTTCAAGAAGTGAGAAGCGCGGTAGATTTGGCAGGTAAATATGCATTGGTGCATGAAATGAAATTTAGCTTCTGGGAGGAGTTTCATCCTGTGAGGGATAGAAATTAGGAGTAGGGGAGATCCTACACGGCAAAGCATAGAGTAAAGCACACTGGCAATACTTCACCACAGGTGAAAAAACAAGTCCAAGGTTGGTGAAAGGTGGTGAAAGCCTCAGGTGTTCTCACTATAAGCGAGTGGAACACATAAACTTACAGTGCCGATGGTTTTTAGAAGGGCACTGGAAAAAAAAGTTTTCACTGCAGTAAGCTGGGACACAAAGTGCTGGGGGTTGAAGGAAGACACTTTGGGAAAAGATGTGGTAAAAGAGGCTAAGCCAGTGGCATTAGTGAAACTGGTAAAGGAGACCCCAAGTGAAGCCAATGAGCAGCAGGAGAGTGCACAGCCTATGCAGGGGCTGGTTATGGAGTCAGTGCCTGATCTCTTTAAATAATTTGTCTCTGTGGATAAAGTTTACTCGGATGGGGGGGGGGGGGGGCGGGTGGGGAAACAAGAAGTCATAATTTTGCAACATATGGGATCTGTTCAGTATCTATTAGTTGAGAAGTGGGGCGCCAGAAAAGCACAACAGATCAGGCAGCTTGCGAAGAGCAGGACAATCGACATATCAGGCATAAACCCATTGTCAGGAATGTGGCGGGGGGAAAGGGGCTGAAATATAAATAGCACGGTAGGAGCTGGGCTGGTGGGAAGGTCACTGGGAGGGCGATAGGAAGATGTAGGTGGAAGTGATAGTGATATGTCGGACGGCAGGGTGAATGGATCGGTGGGAAGGAAGATGGACAATTAAGACAGTTCAAGAGGGAGGTGCTAATTTGAATGGTTGGATCTGGGATGAGGTTGGGGAGGGGAGATTTGGATTTTGGTGAGTTCAACGTCGATGCTGTATAGATTGAGGGTTCCAACTGTCTTTCCACCTATCCACTTCACCCTCCTGTCCGACCTATCACCATGAGACCCCACCTGCATCTACCTATCATCTTCGAAGCTAACTTCCACCCAGTTCCACACCCACCCTCCTATTTATTTCTAAAGTGCCCTTCCCCCTCCCTTGCCCCAACCTTCCAGATGAAGGCTTTGTGCCTGAAACGTAAACTCTCCTGCCTCCCGGATGCTGCCTGACTTGCTGTGCTTTTCCAACTCTGATCTCCAGCATCTGCAGCCCTCACTTTCTCTCGGCCTCTAATAGTAAGAGATGGAAATATTTTCACTCTTTCTGACATGTTACTCAAGAACGTGATCATTTATGGAATGGGGACCGAAATTAAGCATTCCCTTGTGCAACATCAGGTTGGAATGCGAAATCAATATTGGGGAAGTAACAGTGAGAGTGAGTTACAGAGTGTCAGTTCCAGGAATGCAGATTGTTCTTGGGAACGATTTAGCAGGATTCAAGGTGGGAGAAAAACCCCTTGTGGTGGTGAAGGCAAAGTACAATTAGGGAACTAGTGAGTTAAAAGAAAAATACCCAGGAATTTTTCCAGACTGTGTAGTAACAAGATCCCACCATCATAAGTTACAGCAGGAAGGGAAAAACGAAAGAAAAAGATAAAGGAGTTGATGTGCAGTTAACTGATGCCCTGTTTGATTTCACAGTGCCGGAAAAAAACCTGACCAGGCAGAGGGCCAGGCAGTGGTATTTAGTCCTGAAAGGCGAATAGACTTACAACAGAGGTATATACACACACATACACATGCACACAAAAGAAAAGGAATCAGAATACATTATCGAACATTATTAATTTAAAGATAGAATACTAAAATTAAAACGGTGACCACAGTAGGTTAATGCAGAAGGGAAATGGGCCGAAGTGCATCACATTGTGTTACCAGTAGCATACAGTGTTATGGTTAGCACATGAACTAACTGCAGGCGGTCACCTAGGTGTACGGAAGATTCAGACTAAGGTACAGAAAATTTCTAGTGGCCTGGAATGCACAATGACGTGGCTAATTTTTGTTACATGCCAAATGGTAGGTAAGTCACAGGCAGTAAAAACAAAATAGCACCTTTGTGGACAATTCCTGCATTCGAAGAACCTTTCACGTGGTTTATGATTAATCGTGTAGCTTCCCTTTCTAAATTAAAAGTGGAAATCAATATTTGCTGACCATAATGGATGTGTCTACCAGATTTCCAGAGGCAATTCCATCACAGAGTGTTAAGGTGAAAAGGGACGTGGAGGAGTTGGTAGCTTTCTTTACTCGCTGGGGACTATGCAGAGCGATTTATTCAGAACAAGGTTCTCATTTTATTGCTCAGCTGTTTAGGAAGCCATGGATAGCTTAGATATACAACACGTCAAATCATCCTGAATCTTGGGAACCTTGGGAATCTGCAATCAGACACTGAAGACCATGTTATCAGCGTATTGTCACAATTGACTGAATGATTGGGATAATAGTGTCCCGTTAAATTGTTTGCCATTAGAGATGCCCCAAATAAACCTATTCAGTTTACATGCTTTGAGTTAATATTCGTACATGAAGTGAGAGATCATTTGAAGCTAATTAAATATGAATTGACAAGACCGACTTCGGAGATCTCACAGTTGGATTATGTACGTGAAGATAGGGAGAGATTAGATGGAGTAGGTGAGTGAGCAAAACAGCACCTGAAGAGGGCACAGCATAGAATGAAGCAGGTGGCAGAAAAAAAAACTCTGAAACTTTGACGATTTCCCGTGGGGATGACGTATTAGTATTGCCACCAGTGGTAGGAAATCCCTTCAAGGTCAGGTTTAGTGGCCGCTTTCAAATTTTAAAAAAATGTTGAGTCAGTTAATCTATTTGGTAAAGATAGCGGAGCTGACAAAAACGTTACCAAGGGTGTCATGTGAAGGAATAATGCTCCAGCCACATTTAAGACTCAGGAACAGAGTTGGGGCCGGATGACCAAATTGTGCAGCTTATCTGTATGATGTAGTGGTCTTTAGCAAGTGACTGAAAGCTCACATGTTACAGTTGGCAGAGCATGTTGAACGATTACAAGAAGCAAACTTGGTAATAAACTTAAATAAAACAGAATTTGCGAAGGCAGAGGGGACGTTCTTGGGACATTACATTGGACATGGGAGGTTGACCCCATGGAAAACAAAGAAGAAGGGCTTTAAGAAATTTGCACGACCATCCTCGAACAAAGAGGTGCATCGATTTTTGGAACTGAGTCGATTCTATCGGAAGTTTGTTGCAAACTTCAGCAGCGTATTGGAACCACTGCTGGATTTATTAAAGAAGATCACAGAATTGTGGTGGACAGAACAATGCCAGGAGGCATTTGAGAATTTTAAAACAGGATCAATCACCCCGCACCAGTTTTAGATACACCAAATATTTTGAAACCCTTTGAAAATTGTATTTGATGCTGGGATATAGGGGTCGGAGATGTATTGATACAGCAAGTTAATGATGGAATTGAGTGGCCAATTGGTTACTTGTCGAAAAAAACTCAATAACCACCAGAAAGAAAAATACAAAATTTCAATTATAGAAAAAGAATGATTGAGTTTCGTACTGGCCTGATAATATTTTAATGGTTACATGACAAATTGTCGGAGATGGTTGTAGACAACAACGACAATCCTTTCGTATTTTTGAAATATTTAAAGACCAGAATATGAGAATATTTCATTGGAGTCTCATGTTACCAATTTTGAACTTAAAATGCACATGCCCGTGGGTCCTAAAAATGTGATAGCAGATGTGTTTTAATGGATTTAAAGGAAAACGTGTAGATAAGATTTGAATTATTCCAGTGTTATATATGTGTGCGGAATTAATATGAACGGTATATCTGAGATTAATACTTTTGTATTTCAGAATAATGCAGTTAAGAATCAGAGGAAAAAGGTTCTTTTTTTTTCTGAACGGGTGACGTGTTCTGAAGCCGAAAGCATGTCTGGTCACTTTAAGACAGAACGGCTTTTGCTGAATAGAAAGTACAGCCATAGATGCCAGCTAAAGGTCAGACTGTTCCAAATGTAACAATTAGCTGGGAAATGGATACCTGAGTTTTGGTTGCTATTTTGACAACAATACAAATACAACCAAAGAGTTTAAGTAACGCTCAGGATACCTGAAGCCAAAGGAATTTGAATATTATTGATTGGACACCTTGAAAGCAATCAAATTATGAAAATTATTGCAACATGGGGAGTATATAAACCCAGCATTTTGAACACTAGAGGGAGAGCGACTGCTTTCCAACAGCACAGTAACTGCTGGAGAAAAGGAGTGCAATCTGGCCGACTCAAAATTCTCTATCAAAGATACATGCAGTGAAAAAAAACATGACCCTGGGAGATGAGCAACTGGAAGAGTGAAGACAGCGGGGAAGATAGACTGTGTGGTCTTGAGATTGTAATGTTTAATATGTGGGTTGTTGGAACAGCATATTTTTACAGAGTTGGAGTCAGATAGTAAGTAGTTAAGAAACAGAGGGGCTTGTGTTTGTGAATAGTTGTTGTTTAGTGTTCACTACTAAAGTTAAGAAACTAACTTGCTTCCTGTTTTTTTAAAAAATAGTGGAATGTAGGAGATCTGTGTCGCTCATATTTTAACAGATTACGAAGTGAAGCGAGCTTTTCTGTGTGTTTGGTTTTAATTAACAGAGGGGTTCGACCACGCTAACCCCATTTCCCTGCAGTTGGCCCATATCTTTGCAGTCCTTTCCTATCCACATATTTATCCAAATGCTTTTGAAATGTTGTTAATGTACCCCATCAACCACATCTGCTGGCAGCTCATCCAAATACCATCCCTCTGTGTAAAAAAGTTCCCCCTCAGTTTCACTTTTATTCCTTCCCCTCTAACCTTAAACTCATCCCCTCTATTGTCGATTTCTAAACCTTGGGAAAAGACTGAGAGCATTCACCCTATCCACATCCATCATGATCTTATACAGCTCTATAAGGTCCCCCCTCAGTCTCCTACACTCGAAAGAAAAAGTCCTAGTTTGTTCAACCTCTCTCTATAACTCAGACCACTGGGTCCTGACAACGTCCTTGTAATTTTCTTCTGCACTCTTTCTAAGTTAATAACATCCTCCCTCTAACAATGTGACAAAACTGAACACAATACTCCAAGTGTGGCCTTACCAAAGTCCTGTGTAATTGCAACATACATTCCCAACTTCTATACTCAATGTCCTGCCTGATGAAGGCCAGTATGCCAAAAACCTTTTCCCTGCCCTGTCTACCTGTGACTACACTCGCAGAGAACCGTGCACCTGAACCCAAAGGTCTTTCTTCCTACGACACACCTTAAGGCTCTCCCATTCAACATGAAACTCCTACCTTGATTTAAGCTTCCAAAAGGCAAGACCTCACACACCTATACTACATTCCATTTTCCATTTCTCGGCCCACTTCCCCACCTGAATAAAATCCTGCTGCAATTTCTGATAAACTTTCTCACTGATCACGATGCTACTTATTTTAGTGTCATCTGCAAACTTACTAATCATGCCTTGTACATTCTCAAACAAATCGTAGTCAACAAACAGCAATGGGCATTACCTCCAGTCTGACCATCATCCTTCCACTAAACCCTCTGCATCCTACCATAAAGCCAACTGTGTATCCAATTGGCTAGTTCCCCCAGCATTCCACGCGAAAAAAACCTTCCAGAGCAGCCTGCCATGTGAAACCTTTTCAAAGACCTTTGTGAAATCCATAGAGATTACGTCTACAGCTTTGTCCTCAACAATCTTCCTGGTCACTTCATCAAAGAACGCTAACAAATTTAGGAAGCATGATCCCCCACTCACAAATCTATGCTGACTGCTCCGAATCAAACTCGGGAAAAGTAAGGGGTGCAGTCAATAGTATGCTGTCCTTCTATGTAAGATGATTCGAGTACATAAATAAAGCCATCTTCCTGCTGTTGCAGAGCCTTGCTGAGAGAGTATTTGGGGTACTCTCTACAGAATTGGTCACCTTTGTAAGGAATGATCTCCTTACCACAGACACGGGTGATGGTATCATGAGAATAGACTGAAGAAGCTGAGTGTTTAATCTGTAGAACTGTGAGAGATTAATAAATAGTGATGCTGAAACACGAGGAGTGGCAGCGATCACTTGTTTCCAAACAGACATTGACAGGGTGAGAAATTCCATACTTTACCCAGGATTTATTGGTTTGATTTATTGTCACGTGTACCTCAGTACAGGGAAAGACTTTATTTATGAGCAGTGGAGGCAGATCATAGTAAGCATGGCCAGACAGATCATAGGGTGGAAATCGACTTGGACAGAGTCAGGCATACAGGTTACACTGAACAGGACGTGCACTCGACAAGATCAACATGAACAAGATCAGCATTATTTGAACTTAGAGAGTCCATTCATCAGTCTATCATGACTTTCCTAAAATGTATATACCTTAATTAACTCTCCCCACGTTATTGTGCAGTCGGCGTGTGAACCCGTACTGAACGTTATGTTGTTGACAATCCCCAACAGCAGCCACAATACCTTCCATCTGAAACAGGCAGCCATTCCCACCAGCTTCCACCTTACATAGAGAACACCAGGCTGTCTTCTCGGAGATGGAAGATGCCTTCTTGAGACTTCACACAAGATATATATCTTCTCTCCTCACCACGAGAAAACCAAATTAAAGTCCCACGTGTGTATCATGAGCAACGGAGCCAGGAGGAACAACGTGGAGCAGTCTGTCTGTGCAGCCTCTGCTCCACTTGTTCATCATGTTAGAGCATCAGTTAGGAGACAGTGGGGACTGCCCATGCTGGATATCAGAGGAGAGAGTCGATTGCTGGAAAAGCACAGCAGGTCAGGCAGCATCCGAGAAGCAGGAGAATTGGCGTTTTGGGTATAAGCCATTCATCAGGAATCAGCATCAATTACCTCATTCTGTCACTGTGTAAGTGCATTGAGGTGGGAATGGCCTCCTCCTGTTCCTGTATAAGTGACTCAAGGGACTGAATGGCTTCTTCCTCGTTCGATTGGACAGAGCCAAGGGCCTGACTAGTTACCCCTGGTTCCTGTTTGACAGCTCGATGTGCTGACTAGTGTGATGATGCTGCAGCTTTAAGAGGCCTTTTTTGTCCTGGTTTCTTTTAAGAGAGATATTGAACGATCTTTACCAAGCTGACTAGTTAAGTCCACTTGAGTAAACAGAGAGGGAGGCCTTAGGTGTATCTTAATGCAGCCTGAATGGGTGTGGCCAGCTCTCACAGATTAGGATCACTTGGTTTTGATTTTTCAGTAACATCAAAAACTATAGGAGTCTCCACAGAGTTGTTAACTTCAAGGAATGTCTCCTGTTTGATACTCTCTCTGAATTTTCTCTTGATGCTGTTTTCTATTCATGAATTTTCCTTTTTGCCAAGGGCTGTGTTTATGGGAATTTCCTTTGTTGGACTAGTTCATTAGTAATAGCTCCTAGTTTGATTATTCTGTTAAGCTGTCCAATAGAATTACGTTATTCTAAATTCATCTTTCTTTGGTTTTATTTCATCTTTCGTGTTTAAATAAATGGTGTTTTGCTTACCACCGAATAGTTTGACCAGTCACATTGCATCTGTAACAGAAACTTTACATTTCCTTTAAAATAAGAAAACGTTAGAGACTAGCCTACTGCCTTCCAATATTTTCGAGAGGCTCTGGTGTGGTCCATCACACTAGACTCCTTCTCTTCCTGAGTAATAGGCTGAAGGCTCTGACTGGGCTATCCCTGTTCTTCTCCAATAGTGTCAATGGGCGGAATGGTATCCTCATATTCCTGTGAAACAAGCGTTAGGGGCTGAATGAGCTCTTGTTTTACTGTGGCAATGGCAGTGCTGTTACATGAATGTTACAGACACGTTAACAGCACAAGTCTCAATGGAGTCTGGGTCTTGCTGCACATGAACACAGACCATTTCAGGAGCTGACGGGGGATAAAATGTTCTGAACATTGTGGAATTTTCAGTGACCATCCCTACTTCTGATCTTTTGGTGGGGATGGTGGGGGCGGGGAGACATTGATGAAGCAGCTGAAGATGTTTGTGAAGTGAAAGCTACCCTGAGGATCTCCCACAGAGCTGACCCAAGACAGAGATGATGAACATCTTCCTTAGTGCCATGTGTGATTGCAAACACTGGAGAGTTTACTCTGATTCCCATTAAGTCCAGTTTTCTTAAGCTCCTTGATGTCAACAGAAGTCAACCACTGCCTTGATATCAGGGCCAATCATTTTTACCTGAACCCTTGTGTCAACGCCTTTTGTTCATATCAATAAGCCATGAAATAGTAGCAGCAAGTGTTTTCTACAATCAGGTGGTATTGAATGTCAGGATTTCTCTTCTCAAGAGTGTTGGGGAGCAAGATATCTGAATGTATTTGAAGAGGAGGGAGAGGAATATTAACCTGTCAGAGAGGTGAGTGCTATGAGGAATAGGGTATGGAAGAGGATTTCAGACCGAGAGCAGATCAGCCACGATCTTAGTGAAGAGCAAGGCAGGCTTGGGGAGTGAATGACCTGCCTCTGTTTCTGATGTTCTCACATTCTGTTATTGGAAAGTTAGTGGGTGTTATTTTCATGAATGTTCTGTTATTGAATGTTGCCGTCAGGGAGACCAGAGGATTTTGTGAGCCATCTCTGAGTGAGGTATGGGGGCGGTGTTCTCAGTGAATTAGGTCTACAACATGACCAACAAATGGAGCACAAGTTGCAGAGAGTGGAATCTCTGTGAAGAGAGATGAGGGGCCTCTTTCATACCCAGCCTGGGTTTTCTAACTACCTTTCCCAAATCATTTTAAAGCGTGTGTGACAGTCTTGAAGGGCCGAATTGTCTCCTCTGTTTCTGTGTACCAGGTTATAGCAGTAAGTAGCCTCCAACTGCTCCTATCTAGCAGGTATGAGGGGCTGAATGGAATATAGAAACATGAGACTGAGGAACAGGAGTTGGCCATTAGACACTTGGAGCTTTCTCCACCAGGCATTAAGATTGTGTCTGATTACGTTGGAGTCTCAGCCCCACTTTTCTGTCTGCGTCCCATTTTGCATGGCTCACTTCTCTGTCAAATATTTAACTAACACAGCTTTCAATCAATGTGAACATAGAGGCATGATAAACTTCCAGTGAAGAGAATACCCACTTAAAAGGTCCATTCAGAATTATTCGTTGTTCCTCACAGAGAATCAGAGAGTCATACAGAAAGGAAACAGACCTGTTAGTCCAAACTGTTCACTCCGATCAGACATCAAATCTGATCCAATCCCATTTGCCAGCATTTGGCGAATATCTCACCTCTCTCAGATACTTTTTAAATGTGCGATTGTAACCGCATTTAGCACTTCCTCTGACAGCACTTTCTGTATACACAGCACTCTCTGTGTGAAACATTTATCTTCAGGTCCCTTCTAAATCATTCGCCCTCTCCCCTCCAACCTATGTTCTCCAGTTCTGGACTCCCCTATCCTGGGGAGCAGAACGTGGCTGTTCAGAATATTCATGCCCCTGATGATTTTATAAACCTCTATAATGTCACCCCTCAACTCCTGACACTCCAGGGGAAACACCTCACCCTAATCAGCCTCTCCCTAAAGCTCAAACCTCCAGTCCTGGAACATCCTTGTAAGTCATTTCTACAGAAAACTGAGTTGTACGCAGTATTCTTAAAGTGGCCTCACCAACATCCTGTACAGATGCAACATGCCACCGCAACTGCTATACTCAATACTCTGACTGATTAGGGCAAACGTGCCAAATGTGTTCTGCACCACACTGGCTACCTGCGACTCCACTTTCAAGGAAGAATGTACCTGCAGCCCTCGGTCCCTTTGCCTCAGGACCTTACCATTAAGTGTATAATTTCTGCCCTGGTTTGCCTTCCCAAAATACAAAACCTCGTCTTTATCTAGATTAAACTTCATCTGTCACTCCTTGCCCCTTTGTCACATCTAATTGTGGTCTCATTGTACTCTGAGCTAATCTTCTACACCACCTTTCTGATGTAATCAGTAAACCTACTAACTATGGCCCCGATATTCACATCTAAATCCTTTACATAAATGATGAAATGCAGTGAACTCAGTCCTATTCTTACAGCAGACTGCTGCTCACAAGCCTCCAGTCTGAAAAATACCTCTCTTTCGTCAAGCCAATTGTGACGAGCTTCCTCTGTATCCCCATGTGACCGAAACTGACTAATCTGCCTACCAATCAGAATGAAATACTAGCTATGAAGAGAGGCTGAGTGGGTTAGGTTTATTTTCACTAGAAATAAAGGAGATTGAGGGGGGGCGCCTGGTTGAGGTTTGCAGAATCATGAAGGGTATAGACAGGGTGGACAGAGACAAGCTTTTTCCCAGGGTGAAGGATTCAATAACGAAAGATCGTGCTTTCAAAGTGAAAGGTGGAAAGTTTAAGGGGGATACACGCGGAAAGTACTTCACACAGAGGGTAGTGAGCGTTTGGAACGCCTTGCTAGCAGAGGTGGTAGAGGCAGGCAGGTAGATCATTAAGATGTGTCTGGACAGATGCATGAGTAAGTGGGGAGCAGAGGGATACAGATGCTTAGGAATTGACTGACAGATTTAGACAGTACATTTCGATCGGCTCAAGCTTGGAGGCGCGAAGAGCCTGTTCCTGGGCTGGAAAATTTCTTTGCTCTTTGTTCATGAAATGAACACCTTGCTGAAGTCCATATAGACAATGTCAACCAAACTGCCTTCACCAATCTTCTTTGTCACCTCTTCAAAAAACTTAACCAAATTAATGAGACATGATTTCCCATGCAGAAAGCCACGTTTTCTACCCCGATCAGCCCTTACCTTCCCAAAGTATGTAAATGCTATCCCTCAGAATACCCTCCAACAACTCACCCACCACTGACATCAGGCTCACCGGTCTATAGCTTCCCGGCTTTTTGGGTCATTGTTTCCTTTTCTAGCCTCACTCCTCCACTGCTCAAAACAAATGTTAAATGTAACCAGGTCAGTGATATGGCCGATGATATCGGTCTCAGACTGGGTCAGGGTCAATTTTAGGAACAAATCAGGCTAGTTTCTTTAATCTGCTCAAATAGCACGTTTATGATCCAGAGCAATGTTACTCAAATATGATGGAAAGATGAATGGCAAACTGTTTGGGTATTGCAAATAAAGAATCAATATTTCTCTCTCACACACACACACACACACACACACACACACACACACACACACACACACACACACACACACACACACACACATACTGCAATTGTACTTGAAAGAACTTTGTCCAGCTATTATTGGAACTCATGACAAAGGAAAAATTGCAAGATTGTCCAAAACGTTATTCTGCTTCTGAAGATATTGCACTCACACAGCCGCTAGCAATGGGATTTCATCCTGGGAGAGTTGGATTTGGCTGAATTCCCTTTGCTTTAGGCAGTGAGTAGATTCCAATGGATTCTGGTCAGGGCGCACACAAAGGGTAACACGGTGGTTAGCACTGCTGCCTCACAGCACCAGGGACTTGGGTTCAATTCCAGCCTTGGGTGACTGTCTGTGTGGAGTTTGCACATTCGCCACTTTTGTGTGTGAGCTTCTAAATGGGTGATCTAGTTTCCTACCACTGCTCAAACTGTGTAGGTTCGTTGGATTGGTCATGCTAAATTGTCCGTCGTGTTCAGGGATTTCTCGGTTAGATGCATTAGTCATGGGTAAATATAGGGGAATGGGCTGAAAATGTGTTGCTGGAAAAGGGTAGCAGGTCAGGCAGCATCCAAGGAACAGGAGATTCGACGTTTCGGGCATAAGCCCTTCTTCAGGAATCCTGAAGAAGGGCTTATGCCCGAGACGTCGAATCTCCTGTTCCTTGGATGCTGCCTGACTTGCTGCGCTTTTCCAGCAACACATTTTCAGCTCTGATCTCCAGCATCTTCAGACCTCACTTTCTCCTCGGATATAGGGAAATGTGTTAGGAAGGTTGGTATGGACTTGTTGGGCCGAAGGGCCTGTTTCAACACAGCAGGGATTCCATATAAATATGAATGGTAACGATGACTTTAGAATTTTTTTAGCTCGCACACATTGCTGTGATGACGAACAATGAAGGAGAGAGAGTGCAATAGGCCGTTCCTTCTCAGGCAGATTACATATTCTCCCTCTCTGAGCTTAATCTCACAGGAATGTCATCCTTTCCCAAACGGACCATGTGAGGTCTCTTGTACATTGTCCAAACTGTGTCTCCATCACAATCCCTGTTCCATGTAGGTGCATCATTGTTGCTGTCATATACAGAGGTATACCCTTAGCAGAAAATAGTCTTGGTGGATTTGAAGATATGTTTACATAGCCCTGCGTCATTAAAAAATAAAAATGTTTAATTTGTTCCAAATAACTGTGTTAAAATGAATGCATTATTTAAAGAAATACAGAAATTGCTGGAAAAGCTCGGCAGGCCTGTCAGCATCCAGACGCCTTTTACATGCTGTAGTTATACCAGCCTACACCACTTTCTCTGGCAGCTCATTCCATACGCACACCACCCTCTGTGTGAAAAGGTGTCCTTTAGGCCTCATCAAAACCTTTCCCCTCTCACTTTCCACCAATGCCATATAGTTTTGGAAGCCCCTAACCCGGGGTAAAACGCTGACTACTCAACCTATCCATGACCATTCTGATTTTATAAACCTTTACTGCTGCGAAATTTGACTTCAATCACCACGAATGGCTGTACGTTCAGTCATCCTGGGCCTAAATTCTGAAATGCCATACTGACACCTCTTCCTTCTCCATCAAGTCACAATTCTAAATCCATTTTAATCAGTTTTTCAGATGTATCATGAGACACTTCTGTGGGCTTTATACCTAGACCTTTGTGCCCGGAGGTAAGGATAATAGCATCACTCAGCAATACCCATAAAGCTGTAACATTATTCTCCTGTATGTTTGTTCATCAGACTGTCCTGACATGATGTGACATACCTCTGCAACAAGCAGGACTTGAATCCAGGCCTCCTAGTCCAGAGCTACGAACACTACCACACAAGTTCAGGAATTGGAATCAAATCCAGAGCTCTGGCTCACTGCCCACTACAACTACCATACCCAGATTTTGGGTCATAGTTTAAGTGCCCGCTTTCAGCTTGGTGTGGATTTATAATCAGGTCACCATTACTGAATTACACAAAACACTTTGTACTGTTAAGCAAATGCAAGATATTTGTCTCAACTGCAGGATATTGAGAGTACTTGCTATGCTATTGAAATTAACTATAACCACCTTTAATCGCTATTTTCTGTAGTCTGCAATATTAAGGAAAGAAATCCTGTAGATACACTCTGCACAATGAAGTGTCTCAAATAGATATTTATTATTGAAAACCAGAGATGAAGGAAGAACTTAATTTCTGACCCCAAAGCACAGATCACTCTCACCCACCTCTAACGTGCGACTGCCCTCTTCCTAAAACCATGAAATGATACCAAGCCGCTGATTACTGTCCAGCCTCTCCTCCCCACTGACTGTGTCTGCAATCTGTCCCTCCTCTCCCTAACCAAGTTCAGGGTCTTTGTGAAAATCAAGGCGGAGTGTGCAGGTATCCTGGAGAGGGGGAGGAAATTTTAAAATTGAAGGGGGAGGGGGAGGTGGCAGTAATATCACACACTGGGCTGAGGGGTGGCAGATAGCTTTTAGTTTGGATTAATGTGAGGAATTGGATTTGGTAAATCAAACAAGAGTAGTATCTGTACAATTAAAAGTAGGGTCTTTGGCAGTGTTGTAGGACAGAAATGAAGGCCATCAGGTATAATTCTTTAAAATTTGCATTTCATATAGATAGTGTGGTTAAGAATGTGTCTCGCACGCATGTCTTCATATGTCAGACATTTGAGTATCGGACTTGGGACGTCATGTTGTGGTTGTACAGGATATTCGTGAGACATCTTCTGGAATACTGTGTCCAGTCTGGTCATCCTTCCTGCTCATTCCATAGGCACACCAACCTCTGGGTGAAGCAGCTGCCACTTAAGCTCACCTTAAGCCTATGTCCTCTAGCTTTGGACTCCCAGTACCCTTAGCAAATGCCTTGACTATTCACTTTGATATCATTGACCTTGATATTATTAAGCTGGAGAGGGTTCAGAAGAGATTAACCTGGACGTTGCTGGGAAAGGAAGGATTGAGCTATAAGGAGAGGTCGGGTAGGCTGGGACTTCTTTCACTGGAGAGCATGAGATTAAGGGGTAACTTTGCAGAGGTTTATAAAATAGTGAGGGGTACAGATAAGCTGTAGGGCTGATATCTTTTCCCTAGATTTGGGGATTCAAAACTGAGGGATATTTTAAGGTGCGCAGAAAAAAGATTTGCAAAAGTCATGAGAAGTAAATATTTTAGACAGAAGCTGGCTTGTGTGTGGAATGAACTTCCAGAGGAAGTGGTGAAAGCAGGGACATTTACATCGTTTAAAGGACATTTATATCAGTTTGGATGGTGCTGTGAGCAGCTGCCCCCTCCCTCCCCCTCTCTGAATGTATCCCTGTTGGTTTTCACTCTCTGACAATACCTGTGCAGTGGCGTGGGGAGGCCAGCAGAGGGTGACATTGCATCACTTTAAGGACCACAGAGACTGCCAGACCTGCCCCACACAGACACACACAGATACACACACGGGAATGGTAAGGACACATTATTGAGCTCCTCTGGTAATTTAAACTAAACATAAATAAATGCTCATTTTGCCTCGTAAACTGTTAAAATATAAGTAACAGAGAACTCCCAAATTCCACTGTTTCATCAAAAGCATCAATTTATTTTTTCACTCTGAAAATGAACATTTTACATCAACTATTCACAACTCTGGGACTCCCTTTCTCTTAACTGCTTATTACCCTACTCCAACTCTACAGCAATATACTGTTTCAATAAGACACTTATTAAAATTACATAAAAGTAATTTCAAAACCACACAGCAGCTGTTGTTTCATCTGACCTCACACCAAAATCACTTTTTCCCATCTTTCCTGGGAAGACTGGCTCATGTTACAGGATGCTATCGAAGTGTCTATATTTCAGCATTCTGAAACCTTGGAACACATCCTTCCAGGACACTGTTTCTCAGTCTCCCCCTCTCTGTCTATTACCCAAAACCCTCCCATGTGGTGATATTTAAACTGATTACCCTGCCATCTCTCTCTGGCAGTGATGTTCACACCCACAGCACTCCCTTATCATGGCACAATGGGGATATGGAGCTGGAAATGGATGGGAGCTGCATATCTCTCACTTCCAGCATGGGCTGCAAGTTTCCCCACGCTGAGCAGGGATCTAACACAGTGCTACTGGGCAATGTACAGGGGTGGGATACACAGACCTAAATGCTGGGTAACTGCTCCTGGTTTACAGATCAACGCACTAGGGTGGTGTACACAGTCCTACACGCTGGGAGGATAACTGCTCCTGATTTACAGATGAATTCACGGGTGATCACTGCAAAGGTCGCTGTACTGGTCAGACTATCTGGTTGAGGTTTATAGATAATACAATGATGTGGTCCGTGCAGCTCCCCGTGCTGGATGGATATTGGTTTCAGGTTTACGCATTAGTGCCCTATTGTGGACTGCACAGCTCCCCGTGCTGGACAGATATCTAGTCCGGGTTTTTAGATCAATGCACGGCCGTTGCCAGCACTGCTTCCCAGGCTGAAAACTTGCTGGAGGAACACAGCAATCCACGCAACATCAGGAGGTTTAGAATTTTATGTTTCTGGAGTAACTCCTCTTCAGGATTCTTGCAGAAGGATTACACCCAAAACATCGACTTCTCCACCTCCCGGTGCTGCCTGGCTTTGTGTATTCTCCCAGTTTTCTGCCTGTCTACTTTGGATTTCAGCATCTGCAGCTTTTCTATCTCTATCCCAGTTTCCCAAACTGGACAGATGTCTAGTCTGCGTTTGAAGGTAAGTGCCCTGACATGATCTGTGCAGTGTTCCACGCTGTACATATTGCTGGGTTGTACAGAGCAGTTCACCAGCCTGGTCTACACAGTGTTCCGCAGTCAACAGATATCTCCTCTAGACTGATTCTGAGGTGGATTGAGAATGTGGTATATCTAACCAGTTCAGCTGATCTGACAATGCCTTTAGTTCCCATTCCTGTGACATTCCCATTAATGTTACAGTGTGCCCAGGCACAGTACGTCATGTTGCTGGGGTGGGTAGGGGAGAAACGTGATGGACCCGTCAAGGAGTTTCCCGGAAAGTTCTGTCCCTGACATTCTATAACTGACATTCCCCGGAACGTTCTGTCCCTGACATTCTATAACTGACATTCCCCGGAACGTTGTGTCCCTGACATTGTTTGTGAACGGCGGGACGTCAGTGAATTGAACAAACGATAAGATCCCGAGGGAAGAGATCCAGTTCCAGGGAGAGGGAGACCCTGTTCCGAAGGCCCCTCAGGCAGTTAAAGGGGTGAATACGTTTTCCCTGCGTTTACATTTCTTCACGACACAGGATCGAATTCAATTCAGACCAAAACACAGGAATTCCCAAACTCTGGTTGTCTTCAGGAAACTCGGAGAGAATCCTTCAGGACAGCAACGTTTCCATCCTCCGTATTAGGAACTGGGAAGGAATGATCTGTGTTTGCTCTCGAGTGATGGAGTGTGTGAGAATGTTCTAGAAACCATCTGTCCTTATGGATGTGTCTCTGTGTGTTTGGGGAGGGAGGATTTCTTGTGGTTTATGTCACATTTTTGTCAGTAATTCCGACCTTCCCATTTGTTATTCCAGCTCCAATTATTTTCATAAATCCCTGAATACAGGGACACATTTGAAAATCTCACTGGGTCCCCGATCAAAGGGTCCCTTTGCCTCCAGGCTGGTGGATAATGGGTTTGTTTTCCTTCCTCACAGTTAACGTAGTGACCATCTACGTCCTGCTTTATAAAGATTGTGGATTGTCTCCATGTGTCAGACGTTACCTGGGGGCCATGGCAGCGGCGGATCTCCTGGTCATTATCCTCGACCTGATCCTGAGACACATTCCCATTGTTTATGAGGAACAGTTTTATTTCCTGTACTCCGTCCCCGTGTGTAATATCCACGCCATCCTGCTTTATGCAGCCACTGACTGCCCTGTCTGGTTCACCATCACTTTCACCTTTGATCGGTTTGTGGCCATTTGTTGCCAGAAGCTGAAAAGTAAATATTGCAGTGAGAAAACGGCGGCTGTGGTTCTGGGAGCAGTGACTGAGCTGAGCTGTTTAAAGAACATTTTCTGGTATTTCATGCTCACGGCTCGGTATCGGCTGCGGAACACCCCCTGGTTTTGTGATGCAACACGCGCTGTTCAATTCTCCAGTGTCTGGGTCACAATCGAGTTCCTCCACCACATTCTAACCCCGGGTGTCCCATTTCTCCTGATTCTGCTGCTCAACGTTCTCACCGTCAGACACATTTTAGTGACCAGCAGAGCCCGCAGGAGACTCCGCGCTCACACCAATGGGGACGCTCAGTCTGACACTGAAATGAGAAACCGAAAAAAATCCATCATTTTACTGTTTGTGATCTCGGCCAATTTCATCCTGTTATGGTCAACGTTAATGCTGCATTCTATATGGAAACGGATGTGGACTATTGTGGATACCCCTCTGTATCTCCCTTCGTTTGTGCTCGAATTGGGCTTCATGCTGCAGCTCCTCAGTTGCTGCACAAACACCGCGATTTATGCCATGACCCAGACTAAGTTCAGGCAGCAGCTGAAGAATGTGCTGAAATATCCCTTCACCCAAATCCATCTATCCATCAAATTCCCTCACTAATCACACCATCCGGGATTTTCTCATTTCAGTTCAGTGTTTCAGCGATGGAGCAGCCTGTCACTATGGTAACAGACTGAGGGTAGCGCTGGTTTGTCCATCCTTATCCCACAGCGGGGTTACAGGGAAACATTTCAATGTTTCTCACAACTCAGGGGCCAGTGAGAAAAGGCACCATCCCACTGACTGTATCCATCACTTCCATTTGTAACCAATAAAAATGTCGATTAAAGCGTTCCGAGCAGCAGAGTGACCGATGTTGTTGTGTGTCTTTGTGTTGGAGAAGCTGAGCTGGACAGAGACAGACTCAGCCCCGAGTCCTGGTCCTCAGGGAAGGGGAGGGCACCGCGCCTTGAGCTCAGGAGCTGGGGTTAACTCCGCCCCCTCCACTGGGCCTGGCCTCCCCATTACCTCTCCCCTACTCTCTCTCTCTCTCTCTCAGCACACACTCTCTTTCACAACCCTCTCCCTCACACACACACCCCAAACCCGGTTTCACCACCTGCCTCCACTCTTCCCTCTACCCCCTCTCTATCATGCCGTCACTGTCTCCCTACAACAATTCCATCTCTACCCCATTTTCCCAACTCCAATATCTCACCCCCACCGCCCACACGCAACCTCACCCCCAAATAGCCCCAGTCTCTGGGTCAGAGGGAGAGGGAAGGACCAGGGAGACAGAGTATGTCAGAGAGAGGGAGGGAGGGACAGGAGGGAGAGAGATTCAGTCAGAGGGTAAGAGAGGGAAGTGGGAAGAGAGAGACACAGAGGGAGGGAGATGGAGAAGGGGGAGAGAGAGAGACAGGGTGAGAGAAAGAGAGAGATGGGAGGAGATAATGAGAGAGAGGGGCGAAAGAGAGAGTGAGAATGAGAAAGGGGCGAGGGAGGGGGCAAGAGAGAGAAAGAGACACAGAGAGAGAGGGGCGACAAGAGAGAGAAACGGGACAAGAGAGATAGGGGAGGCGAGAGATAGAGACAAAAAGACACGGCAGAGAGAGAATGAAGGAGCGAGGGAGAGACAGGAGTTGGGAGATGAGGGCAAGAGAAAGTGGGATGGCTGGAGAGAGATAGAGGAGGGAAGAGAGAGAGATAGATGTGGGAAGAGCGAGAGTGTCGAGAGAGGTAGGTGAGAGAGAGAGGGAGAGAGAGAGAGAAAAATGGTGCTGGCGCAGAAGAAGGGCACAAAGGAGAGACGTGTATATGAGAGGGTGCGAGCGCGAGGGAGGGGTGAGAGAGAGAGAGGAGGGGTAAGAGAGAGGGAGGGGTTGAGAGAGGGAAGGAAGGGCTTGCGAGAGAGAGAGGGAAGGGGTGAGAGAGAGAGAGGGAGGAGGCGAGAGAGAGACAGGGAGGGGGCGAGAGAGAGACAGGGAGGGGGGTCAGAGAGGGAGTGGGCGATAGAGAGAGAGAGGGTGCGAGAGAGAGAGAGGGAGGGAGGGGAGAGAGAGGGGGTGAGAGAGAGAAAGGGATGGGGTGAGAGAGAGGGAAGGGGACGAGATAGAGAGGGGCGAGAGAGAGAGAGGGAGGGGGCGAGAGAGAGAGGGAGGGAGAGAGAGAAGGGGCGAGAGATAGAGGGAGGGAAGGGGCGAGAGAGAGGGGGCGTGAGAGAGAGGGAGGGAACAAGAGAGAGTGGGAGGGAGGGGCGAGAGAGAGAGATGGGGTAAGAGAGGGAGGGAGGGGGTGAGAGAGAGGGAAGGGTCGAGAGAGAGGGCGAGAGAGAGAAGGAGGGGCGCCGGGGAGAGAGAGAGAGAGAGAGAGAGAGAGAGAGAATGAGGGGCCGAGAGAAAGAGGGAGGGGGCGAGAGAGAGGGCGGGAGGGGGTGAGAGAGAGGGGGAGGGGTGAGAGAGAACGAGAGGGAAGGGGGCACGAGAGAGAGGGAGGGGCACAAAAGATGGGGGGGTGAGAGAGAGAGGAGTCGGGCGAGAGAGAGGGGGTGGGGGGTGAGAGAGAGATGGGGGCAAGAGAGGTGGGTCGTCATACAGAGTGAGAGGCGAGAGAGAGGGAGCGGCGAGAGAGAGGGAGGGGCGAGAGAGAGTGGGGGGCGAGAGAGAGAGACGGAGATGGGATGAGAGAGAGAAGGTGGAGGGGTGTGAGAGAGGGAGGGGACGAAAGAGTGAGGGAGTTGGGCGAGAGAGATATGGAGGCGCCGAGAGAGAGAGAGAGGGAGAGGGCGAGAGAGAGACAGGGAGGGGCGAGAGAGAGACAGGGAGGGGGGTCAGAGGGGGAGTGGGCGAGAGAGAGAGAGGGAGGGAGCGAGAGAGAGAGAAAAGAAGGGAACGAGAGAGAGGGAGGGAGCGAGCGAGAGAGAGGGAAGGAGTGAGAGAGTGGGAGGGGAGAGAGAGAGGGAGGGGGTGAGAGAGAAAGGGATGTGGTGAGAGAGAGAAAGGGATGTGGTGAGAGAGAAGGAAGGGGGCGAGAGAGAGTGGGAGGGGGGCTGGCAAGAGATTGAGAGAGGGAGGGGTCCAGAGAGAGTGAAGGGGGCGACTGAGAGAGGGAAGGGGCAAGAAAGAGAGAGGGAGGGGAGAGAGAAAGAGAGAGGGAGAGTAGAAAGAGAGAGAGGGAGGGGCGAGAGAGAGACGGGCTAAGAGAGAAAGGGGGGGCGAGAGAGAGAAGGAGGGGGGCCAGAAAGAGAAAGAGAGAATGAGGGGCCGAGAGAGAGTGGGAGGGGTCGAGAGAAAGGGAGGGTTCGAGAGAGGGGGTGAGAGAGAGAAGGAGAGGGGCTGGAGAGAGTGAGAGAGAGAGAGAGAGAGAGAATGAGGGGCCGAGAGAGAGAGGGAGGGGGCGAGAGAGAGGGAGGGAGGTGGTGAGAGAGAGGGGGAGGGAAGGGGGCACTAGAGAGAGGGAAGGGGTGCAAAAGATAGGGGGCGAAAGAGAGTGGGTCGGGGGAGAGAGGGGGGTAGGGGGTGAGAGAGAGGGGGACAAGAGAGAGGGGGGTCGTCAGAGTGAGAGTGGCGAGAGAAAGAGGGGCGAGAGAGAGTGGGAGGGGGCGAGAGAGAGAGACGGAGATGGGATGAGAGAGAGAAGGTGGAGGGGTGTGAGAGACAGAGGGAGGGGACGAGAGAGTGAGGGAGTTGGGCAAGAGAGAGAGGGAGGGGTGCGAGAGAGAGGGAGGGAGGGGATGAGAGAGGGAGGGAGTGTGGCGAGAGAGAGAGGGAGGGAGGCGAGAGAGAGGGAGATGGATGAGAGAGAGAGGGAGGGGATGAGGTAGAGGCGGAGGGGGCGAGAGAGAGAGGGAGTGCGGCGAGAGAGAGGGAGGAGGAGAGAGAGAGGGTGGGGGGAAAGAGAGAGGGAGGGAGGGGAGCGAGAGAGAGATAGGGCAGGGGACGAGAGAGAGAGAGGGATGGGGTCAAGATAGAGAGAGAGAGGAAGGCAGCGAGAGAGAGAGAGTGAGGGAGTTGGTGAGAGAGAGAGGGACGGGGTCGTGCGAGGGAGGAGGGGTCGAGAGAAAGAGGGAGGGGGCGAGAGAGAGAGAGAGAGAGCGAGGGGGAAGAGAGAGGGGGGCGAGAGAGAGAGAGGGAGGGGGCGAGAGAGAAAGAAAAAAGGGGTGAGAGAGTGTGGGAGGGGCGCGAGAGAGTGTGGGAGGGGCGCGAGAGAGAGGGAGGGAGGGAGGGAGCAAGAGAGAGAGCAAAAAGGCGGAGAGAGAGAGAGGAAGTGGTGGCGAGTGAGAGAGTGGGAGGCGCCGAGAAAGAGAGGGAGGGGGCGAGAGAGAGTGGGGGAGGGGGCGAGCAAGAGTGGGACGGGGCGAGAGAGAGGGACGTGAGGGAGAGAGAGGGATGGGGATGAAGGTAAGATGGGGACGAGAGAGAGAGGGAGGGAGGCAAGAGAAAGAGAGAAAGGTGTGCGAGAGAGTAAGGGAGGGGGCGATAGCGAGATGGAGGGGGTGAGAGAGAGAGGGACGAAGGAGGGAGAGGGACGGGGTTAGAGAGAGGGAGGGAACGAGAAAGAGTAGAGAGAGGGGGCAAGAAAGAGAGGGAGTGGGATAGAGAAAGAGAGAGATGGGGTGAGAGACAGATGGGGCGAGAAAGAGAGGGAGGGAGCGAGAGAGGGAGGGGCGAGAGAGAGGAAGGAAGGGGGCCAAGAGAGGGAGGGGGCGAGAGAGAGAGAGAGGGAGGGGCGAGAGAGAGAGAGGGAGGGGCGAGAGAGAGAGAGGGAGGGGGCGAGAGAGAGAGTGAGGGGGCGAGAGAGAGAGAGAGGGAGGGGCGAGAGAGAGAGAGGGAGGGGGCGAGAGAGAGAGGGAGGGGGCGAGAGAGAGGGAGGGAGGGGGCGAGAGAGAGAGAGGGAGGGAGGGGGCAAGAGAGAGGGATTGGGTGAGAGAGACGGAGGGGGTGAGAGTAAGACGGAGGGGGTGATAAAGAAACAGAGGGGGCAAGCGAGAGAGGGAGGGGCGAGCGAGGGAGGGAGAGGCGAGAGAGGGAGGGGGTGAGAGAGGGAGGTAGGGGGTGAGAAGAGGGAGATAGGGAGGAGGTGAGAGAGAGAGGGAGGGGGCGAGAGAGAGAGAGGGAGGGGGCGAGGGAGAGAGGGGGGCGAGAGAGAGAGGGAGGGGGCGAGAGAGAGAGGGAGGGAGAGGCCGAGATAGAGATAGGGCAGGGGACGAGAGAGAGAGGGAGGGGTTGATATAGAGACAGAGGGGGCGAGCGAGAGGGGAAGGGGGTGAGAGAGAGAGGGATGGGGGCGAGAGAGGGGGGGCGAGAGAGAGAGAGGGAGAGGGCGAGCGAGAGAGGGAGGGGCGAGCGAGTGAGGGAGGGAGAGGGTGAGAGAGAGATAGGGAGGGTAGTAAAAAAGGAGGGGTGGGTGGCATTGCTAATTAGAAATGGTATAACGGCTGCAGAAAGGAAGTTTGAGGGGGATCTGCCTTTGGAGTTAGTATGGGCTGAAGTCAGAAATAGGAAAGGTGCAGTCACCATGTTGGGTGTTTACTATAGGCCCCCCAATAGCAGCAGAGATGTGGAGGAACAGATTGGGAAACAGATTTTGGAAAGGTGCAGAAGCCACAGGGTCGTAGTCATGGGTGACTTCAACTTCCCAAATATTGATTGGAAGCTCTTTAGATCAAGTAGATTGGATGGGGCGGTGTTTGTGCAGTGTGTCCAGGAAGCTTTTCTAACTCAGTAAGTAGATTGTCCAACCAGAGGGGAGGCCATATTGGATTTGGTACTCGGTAATGAGCCGGGACAAGTGATGGGCTTGTTAGTGGGTGAACATTTTGGTGATGGTGACCACAATTCTGTGACTTTCACCTTGATCATGGAGAGAGATAGGTGCGCACAACAGGGTAGATTTTACAATTGGGGGAAGGGAAATTATGATGCTGTAAGACAGGATTTGAGGAGCATAAGTTGGGAGCATAGGCTGTCAGGGAAAGATGTGGTGGAAATGTGGAACTTTTTCAAGGAGCAGATACGACGCGTCCTTGATATGTATGTACCTATCAGGCAGAAAAGAAATGGTCGTGTGAGGGAGCCTTGGTTGACGAGGGAGGTTGAATGTCTAGTAAAGAGGAAGAAGGAGGCTTACATAAGGTTGAGGAAACAGGGTTCAGACAGAGCAGTGGAGGGATACAGGATAGCCAGAAGGGACCTGAAGAAAGGGATTAGGAGAGCTAAGAGAGGGCATGAAAAATCCTTGGCGGATAGGATCAAGGATAACCCCAAGGCATTTTATGCGTATGTGAGAAACATGAGAATGATGCAAACGAGGGTAGGTCCGATTAAGGACAGTAGTGGGAGATTGTGTATTGAGTCGGAAGAGATAGTCGGAAGAGATAGGAGAGGTCGTGAACGAGTACTTTTCTTCAGTATTTACGAACGAGAGGGACCGTATTGTTGAAGAGGAGAGTGTGAAACGGATTGGTAAGCTAGAAGAGATACTTGTTAGGAAGGAAGATGTGTTGGACATTTTGAACAACTTGAGGATAGACAAGTCCCCCGGGCCTGACGGGATATATCCTAGGATTATGTGGGAAGCAAGAGAGGAAATTGCAGTACCGTTGGCAATGATCTTTTCGTCTTCACTGTCAATGGGGGTGGTACCAGGGGACTGGAGAGTAGCGAATGTTGTGCCGCTGTTCTAAAAAGTGAATAGGGATAACCAGGGAATTACAGGCCAGTTAGTCTTACTTCTGTGGTAGGCAAAGTAATGGAAAGGGTACTGAGGGATAGGATTTATGAGTATCTGGAAAGACACTGCTTGATTAGGGACAGCCAGCACGGATTTGTGAAGAGTAGGTCTTGCCTTACAAGTCTTATTGAATTGTTTGAGGAGGTGACCAAGCATGTGGTCGAGTGTAGAGCAGTGGATGTAGTGTACATGGATTTTAGTAAGGCATTTGATAAGGTTCCCCATGGTACGCTTATGTGGAAAGTCAGGAGGCATGGGATAGAGGGAAACTTGGCCAATTGGATTGAAAACTGGCTAACTGGTCGAAGTCAGAGAGTGGTGGTAGTTGGGAAATATTCAGCCTGGAGCCCAGTTACAAGTGGAGTTCCGCAGGGATCCGTTCTGGGTCCTCTGCTGTTTGTATTTTTTATTAATGACTTGGATGAGGGAGTCGAAGGGTGGGTCAGTAAATTTGCGGTTGATACGAAGATTGGTGGAGTTGTGGACAGTGAGGACGGCTGTTGTCGGCTGCAAAGGGACTTGGATATGATGCAGAGCTGGGCTGAGGAGTGGCAGATGGAGTTCAACCCTGCCAAGTGTGAGGTTGTCCATTTTGGAAGAACAAATAAGAATGCGGAATACAGGGTTAACGGTAGAGTTCTTAGTCAGTTGGAGGAACAGAGGGATCTTGGGGTCTATGTACATAGATCTTTGAAAGTTGCCACTCAGGTGGATAGAGCTTGTAAGAAGGCCTATGGTGTATTAGTGTTCATTAGCAGAGGGATTGAATTCAAGAGTCGTGAAGTGATGTTGCAGCTGTACAGGACTTTGGTTAGGCCACATTTGGAGTACTGTGTGCAGTTCTGGTCGCCTCACTTTAGGAAAGATGTGGAAGCTTTGGAGAGGGTGCAGAGAAGATTTACCAGGATGTTGCCTGGAATGGAGAATAGGTCGTACGAGGACAGGCCTTTTCTCGTTGGAACGGCGAAGGATGAGGGGTGACTTGATAGAGGTTTATAAGATGATCAGAGGAATAGATAGAGTAGACAGTCAGAAACTTTTTCCCCGGGTACAACAGAGTATTACAAGAGGACATAAATTTAAGGTGATGGGTGGAAGGTATAGGGGAGATGTCAGGGGTGGGTTCTTTACCCAGAGAGTGGTGGGGGCATGGAATGCGCTGCCCGTGGCAGTGGTAGAGTCAGAATCATTGACGACCTTTAAGTGGCAATTGGATAGGTACATGGATGGGTGCTTAATCTAGGATAGATGTTCGGCACAACATCGTGTGCCGAAGGGCCTGTTCTGTGCTGTATTGTTCTATGTTCTATGTTCTATGTTCTATGTACTAGATAGGGCGGGGGACGAGAGAGAGAGGGAGGGGTAGTATAGAGACAGAGGGGGTGATAAAGAGACAGAGGGGGCGAGCGAGAGAGGGAGGGAGGGGGCGAGAGAGAGAGGGAGTGAGAGGGTGAGAGAGAGATAGGGAGTGGGCGAGAGAGAGAGAGGGAGGGGGCGAGGTAGAGAGAGGGAAGGGGGTGAGAGAGGGAGGGAGGGGTCGAGAAAGAGTGGAGGGAGGGTGCAAGAAAGAGAGGGAGTGGGAGAGAGAAAGAGAGAGATGGGGCGAGAGAGACATGGGGGAGAAAGAGAGGGAGGGGGCGAGAGAGAGAGGGAGGGAGCGAGAGAGGGGGGTGCGAAAGAGAGAGGGTGGAAGAGGGTGAGGGAGAGATAGTGTGGGGGACGAGAGAGAGAGGGTGGAGGTGATATAGAGACAGAGGGGGTAAGCGAGAGGGGAAGGGGTGACAGAGAGAGGGAGGGGGCGAGAGAGAGAGACGGAGGGGGCGAGAGAGAGAGACGGAGGGAGCGAGAGAGAGGGAGGGAGGGGATGAGAGAGGGAGGGAGTGTGGCGAGAGAGAGAGGGAGGGAGGCGAGAGAGAAGGAGATGGACACGAGAGAGAGGGAGGGGGTGAGATAGAGGCAGACGGGGCGTGAGAGAGAGGGAGTGCGGCGAGAGAGAGAGGGAGGAGGAAAGAGAGAGAGTGGGGGAAAGAGAGATGGAGGGAGGGGAGCGAGAGAGAGATAGGGCAGGGGACGAGAGAGAGAGGGATGGGGTCAAGATAGAGAGAGAGAGGGAGGGGGCGAGAGAGAGAGAGGGAGGGGACGAGAGAGAGAGGGGGGAGAGAGAGAGGGAGGGGGCGAGAGAGAGAGAGAGGGAGGGGGCGAGAGAGAGAGGGAGGGGGAGAGAGAGGGAGGGAGGGAGAGGGCGAGAGAGAGAGAGGGAGGGAGGGGTGTGAGAGAGAGGGAGGCTGGAGAAAAGAGAAAGGGAGGGAGGGGGCAAGAGAGAGGGAGGGGGCGAGAGAGAGAAGAAGGGGCGAGAGAGAGACGGAGGGGGTGATAAAGAGACAGAGGGTTCGAGCGAGGGACGGAGGGGCGAGCGAGGGAGGGAGGGGGCGAGAGGGGGAGGGAGGGGGCGAGAGAGAGAGAGGGAGGGGGCGAGGGAGAGGGGGGCGAGAGAGAGAGGGAGGGAGAGGGTAAGTTAGAGATAGGGCAGGGGACGAGAGAGAGGGAGGGATTGATATAGAGACAGAGGGGGAGCGAGAGGGGAAGAGGGTGAGAGAGAGAGGGATGGGGGCGAGAGAGGGGGACGGGGCGAGCGAGAGAAGGAGGGAGCGAGCGAGAGAGGGAGGGGGCGAGCGAGAGAGAGATAGGGCGGGGGACGAGAGAGAGAGGGAGGGGCTGGTATAGAGACAGAGGGGCCGAGCGAGAGATGGAGGGAGGGGGCGAGAGAGAGATGGAGCGGGCGAGAGAGAGAGGGATGGGGCGAGAGAGTGAGGGAGTGAGAGGGTGAGAGAGAGATAGGGAGGGGGCGAGCGAGAGAGAGGGAGGGGGCTAGAAAGAGTAGAGGGAGGGTGCAAGAAAGAGAGGGAGTGGGAGAGAGAAAGAGAGAGATGGGGCGCGAGAGAGATGGGGCGAGAAAGAGAGGGAGGGGCGAGAGAGAGAGGGATGGGGCAAGAGAGAGAGGGAGGAGGTGACATAGAGACAGAGGGGGCAAGCGAGAGGGGAAGGGGTGAGAGAGAGAGGGAGGGGGCGAGAGAGAGGGAGGGGGCGAGAGAGAGGGCGGGGGCGAGAGAGACAGGGAGGGGTGATAAAGAGACAGGGGGCAGGCGAGAGAGGGAGGGGGCGAGTCAGAGAGGGAGGAGGCGAGCGACAGAGGGAGGGAGAGGGTGAGAGAGAGATAGGGCGGGGGGCGAGAGAGAGAGGGAGGGGGTGATATAGAGACAGAGGGGACGGGCGAGAGAGGGAGGGGGTGAGATAGAGACGGAGGGGGCGATAGACAGAGGGAGGGGGTGAGAGAAGGAGGGAGGGGGCGAGAGAGAGAGGGAGTGGGTGATAAAGAGACAGAGCGCGCGAGCGAGAGAGGGAGGGGCGAGAGAGAGGAGGGTGAGATAGAGATGGAGGGGTCGAGAGAGAGAGGGAGCGGGTGATACAGAGACAGAAGGGGCGAGCGAGAGGGGGAGGGGCGAGCGAGAGAGGAAGGGGGTGAGCGAGAGAGGACGGGGCTGAGAAAGAGGGA